>NC_137660.1:15956388-16093585 GCF_963422515.1 Blennius ocellaris | reverse complement strand
ATGAGGTCGTAAACTATGCGAAATCAGGCAGGTGACGCGCCGATGGAGGCTTTTTACTTCATAACACATGTTCGAAAAGTGAGTAATTAAATCATTGAACCCGAGTGGCACCTGTTAACTGAACCTGACAACGAAACCATCTGCGCAAAACATTTGAGGACGAACACGCCGGATAAATGGAAGTTGTAAACGTCCATTGAATGAAAGAGATTGTGACAGCCGTGACGCTTCACACAAAGAGCACGACGAACAATGCAGTCGGTGAAAAAGGAAAAAAAAACAACAACAAAAAATCATTGTTTTTTTTTTTTTTCATTTTGACAAAGAAAAGTGGTTGGGACGATCTGTCAAATGTAAATAAAACAAACTGTGTTGATATCCAGTGAGAATCTCCCTGCTTTGGGACGTCGCTTGGTGGTGGGCTTGACTGTGTGGAGTTTGCATGTTTCCCCCCTTGAGGTTGACTTTATTGCAACTTTATTTAAAAAGAATTACTTGCTTGTCCCTTAATTTTCAATCAGCATGCATGTATTTTATATTTCTGACAGCCTGTTTGGCCTCTCGTCAATATATTGATTTAGTTATTATATCGCATTGCTTGAGTTGTACTCAGGCACAAGTAAAAGGACAGTTGTTCAAAGGTACTTAAGTAAAAGTACATTTCTCCAAAACTACTGAAAGTTTCAGTTACTAGTTTAATTGTATTGTCAATAGCAGGGCTTTGATTGACTTTATCCAATACATTTTTATTTAGAAAGAACTTAAAAACACCCACAGAGAGTACCGCAGATAAAATAAATAGCACAGTCAAATCCATAAAGAAGACAAAAGGTAGAGAATCTATTCAAATGAGCAGCTTCCATATAATAATATCAGCATCGTAGGTGTGTTTTTAGATTTATAATTGTATCTGTCTATAGCACGTTCCGCCAAGAAAGCATTATACAATAGAAAACAAACGTGGAAATCAAAAGAATAAAGCTATTGGCTGCAAATGTGTCAATCAAAAGGTTTGAATATGAATTAATTCAATAATGGTTTGTGATTTTTAAAAGTCGAAGTAGTTTCACAGCAGATCATTTAGATTGTAGTTCACTATAGTAAAATCACATGTTTGGGGGAAAAAATATCACAGCAGCAACTTCTTTGTCTCTTAAATTGTAATTTTGCTCAGATTTGTTGGCCAAAAAGTTACAGTTACTCCCTCTTCACAACAAACCACGACGCCGCCTTCCGGGATATCCAGCACGCCGCTGGCTACACTGGTGTTGTCACTCGTCAGTCAGCTGTCACTTAACATCTTGATCTGCTAAATTAAAACACAGAGGAAAGACTGAGGAGATTTTTTTTCCCGTTGAGGGTGAAGCAGCTTTTTTTTTTTAAACATTTTATCAAGATAACAGATATTCAAATGCTTCATATTTCACGGCTCTTGAGGGAAATCCTGGCAGTATGCAGGAACCGAGCACATCAAGGATTGTTGGAGCTCTGCTGCCGGCACGTGCACACACACACACGCACACACACACACACACACACACACACACACACACACACACACACACACACACACACACACACACACACGCACACACACACGCACATTACCTGGGGGGTCTGAGCTCCCCCTCTATAGGCCTTCACCCCACATGCTCATCTCAATTAATCACCCAACAAAACAGATGTCAGGAACAAAGGAACGATCTCCAGGCCTGTGGGGTAAAAGGGGGAGGAGGAGGAGGAGGAGGGGGAGGAGGAGGAGGACGAGGAGGGGACGAAGACAAGTGGAGGGAGGAGGGACGGCGGGAGGAATAGGTAAGCAGGGGGAAAGGAAGTACCAGTGCATCTCGAGCCGGGTGGGTTGTGTTCGACGCAGGTAACGGGAGACTGCAGGGGCAGTTTAGAGTGGGATGTGTTGGCAGTTTATTTGCTGCGAGTTCTGCGATACTGCTACTGTACCATCCAGGATGAAAGTGTAAAAGAGTTAAGGGAGCGAGAGAGAGAGAGAGAGAGAGAGAGAGAGAGAGAGAGAGAGAGAGAGAGAGAGAGAGAGAGAGAGAGAAGAAGAAGAAGAAGTCACGATGTAAGAGGGGGAGAGAGCGAGGGATGGTGAGAGTGAGAAAAACAACAAAGCCCCCAGAGATGAAAGACGGTCTACAAAACAATGGATACCAAATAATGCTCCGCGGTGTGCAGAAATAGAGCAAAGATTGAAAACCTGCCAAGATAAAGACAAACCCCCCGCTTTTGAACTGTCACTTCGCCGCGATACTGTCAGGAAACAAATGGCAATCTTGACAGGTTTCAGCTGCTTTGAAAAGAGACCGAATCATATTTTATTCACAAATGCATATTTTATGGCTTTCATACCAAAGATCGTAACCTGTTGTTAAAGCACTGAATTTTTGAATCTCGTGCTAAATTATTGACATCTACATAATGTACAGGCAGGGGGGGAGGGAGGAGGGAGGGAGGGAGGGGAGGGGTGGGGACACAGGAAATAAGAAGGCAAATGAGAGCTGAAGGAAATAACGAAGCCATCCACATTTTTTTTATTACAAAACAGGACTGGTTGTTTTAACATTTTTTTTTAACATGGATTCAGTCTGGAAGCCTGAACGGCACAAAGGGCGGTCATCAGTCTGCAGGCGTAATCTGTTTTCTTCTCCCTATACCGTCCGGCCGTTCTCCTGCAGCAGCAGTCCTCTGGTTCCTCCCTCTGTGTGCCTGTGGACAGTGAGACTTACAGCTCACATCAATAACGGGCAGATAACAGCGCCGGTCCTCAGTCTTCAAGCGCAGCCTTAAATCACATCGGCCCCGGGGAGGAGTAAATGAAGAGAGAGAGGAGGGTAGAGAGAGAGGGAGAGAGGGGAGAAAGCTTAGCACTTATGAGGTGCACAGCGACGACAACAACAACAACAGTGCAATACACACAAAAATTTACAAGACCACATCAATTTATGCGGCATTAAAAAAAAAAACAAAAAAAACCAAGGCTTTGGTGTTTTAAGTGAGAGTTCCTACACGGAGCAACACGCCGAGGGAGGAGAGGGAAGGAGCCATGAAGACGGCGAGGGAGTGTTTTTATGAGTGTGTTGTATGTATTTGCATATGTGTCACCGCATGTCTTCAGGCCCATTTTTTTTCCCCCCTTGTTTGTTTGTGCAAGGGCAGCACATTAAGGAGCCGCAGCACACAACATGAAACAAGATCTTAATGATACATTTCATCCCACCGACTCACACGGTCCCTGGTGATGACCGCATAGCTGGAGAGCTCAACAGGAACTCAACGTATCTCATGTCTCATTTGACATGTTTGTTTGTTTTGTTTTGTTTTTACTTTCAATAACATTGAATATTCTTTTGGCAATCAAATCAGATCTGCTTCACATTCATACATCATGTTTGTTTTTTTGTTTTTTGTTTGTTAAGTACAAGAGATCTTCAGCCGGGGCCTTGGACGACCATCGTGTTTTCCACCGCACACAAAAAAGTGCAGGGGCGGAACGGAGCCTTAATAAACGAAGGATGGAAGAAACACAAGCGGTTGTGAGTTTGAATCTTCGCCACGGCTTTCTGTTTTGGAAGTTTCTCCAGTTTCCTCTCACGGTCCAAAAACATGCTCGTTGAGCTTGTGTGCCCGACCACGATTATTCTGGTATAGTGGTCGAGCGGCTCCGACTTCATCTCTTTTGCTTCAGTAAACTGATGAATGTGAATATTTGGATCAAGCAGCTCCAGATAAAGTAAACCGTTCAGTGGTGGTATTTACCAGCGCCAGGGGAGATCTGGGGGGGTCGAGCCTCTAACTCGCACAGCTGTTATCACAATATCTTATAATAGGAAAAAGATTAGGTAGACTGGTATTTATCCATAATTTACTACTTGACACGAGGGGGGGATTCAACTGCTGGTTTTGTGAGGGAGACTCATCCTTCCACACTTTGAGAACCCCTGACTTCATATCTATTTCTACTAATACTACTTCTAAACCATCTTGTTTTTCATTGTTTGTCATTTTTGAGTTGACAAGATTGTGTTATTCAACGTGAAAATGCTTATTATTTACTGCAGTGACTTGCGGAGCGGCTCCTCTGTCCGTATTCTCTCAGATTTCGTTTGAAGAGCGTACATGCTGAATTAGAGCGAACTGAAATGAGCAAACATGAGATATTGCCTCTCGCGTGCAGAGTCTGTCACGTCATTTTTTTAAGAAGCTCACTGTCAGGTGCATCAAATGTCCCCACTGAGTGTGTGAGTTACACCTGAATCCCGCCGTGGCCATGATGCAGGTGATGGGCAGTCACAGGAAAAAGAAAAAGATAAGGAAAAAAAAAACCGGGAAAGAAATCCATTTTCCTCAGTGTGTTGGCATCTCGGCGGGATCTATCTTTGTCCGCTCCTCTTTCTTTATTGCTGTTGCTTATTCTTCTCATCTCCTACTCTCTACATAGAACGCTGTGAATTGTTGAGCCCAGAGCAAATGATTCATTTCCACCACTCCAGACAACATATTGTCTCCTTTAGGTTGTGTCTCTTTTACTTTCCTTGCGTCACATCACATTTCTGTTTGAAATGACTTATTTAGGCTCATTGGAGGAAACAGGTTGCCCACACGTAATGAGAAAATGTGCTTGTATATTTGCTTATCCGGCAGATTCTGAGAACTTTATCATTTATTCAGCATTTTGGTATCCGCAGCAACATGACGTGCACCATTGCTGAGAAATCGCTGGACTTACATTCATCCACCCATCTTCTGCACTGCCTCTTAGCTGTTTTGTTGTTGCATCCACTTGTTGTCACAGTGCGTTGTTTATTTCAAAAGTCAGTCACACCAACCGCTGGTTCCAAATCTTTTAGTCTTTGGGGTCCCTCCTCCAGATGAGCTCGGAGAAAGACTTGCCAAAGCGTCACAGTGACCCACACGCTTACCTTGAGACAAAGGGGCCATCGTGTTTTTATTGACATTGTCCACACCTTTTTTATGTTGAATATAGCACCGGTTTCTTTTTACAGCATTTTATAACCAAGGAAATAAAAAAATAAACAACCTGTTTCACAGAAAGCAGTCTCCAGCAGAACCATGCTGCAAGGTGACGTCCATCCGCCTTGGGGGGGGGGGGGGGGGGTCGTACAGTAAACAATCAACACAATGCAGGCCGATGGGACCAGGACCTGCAGTTCAGAGATAGTGGCCAGGAGGCGGCCAAGAGAGGGCAGAGGAGAGGAAAAAGCAGCGGCTCCAGAGAGGCAGGCACCAAGTTAAATTCATGCAGCGGTGGCATACAGTGAGAGGTGCAGAGAGGTGCTGAGTGCAATAAAGAGGACTCCAGAAGCCTAAAACATAAAGCAGCCTAACTAAGAGTCTGAAATAGGATTAAAAAAAAAAAAAAAAACACTGTAAAAATCTATATATTGGGACCCCTTCAGGTTTCAAGCACCAGTGTGAATCTCCCCTGGGTACCTCCCCCCCCCCCATGCAGAGGTAAACGTGACCCACCAGACCACAAGGTGCACCGGATATCCGCGAGAAAGCGTAACGGAACTTTCACTATTCGCCTTTACTTGGCTTTTCTCCTTCACTCGCCCTTCCTCCATCCCTGCTTCACCGATTTATTAATTAATTTCTAGCTCTGCCACTCAGACACTTCAACACCTCCACACTACAACCCACATCTCACTCATTTGTCTCATTTTACTCCTTTCTCTCTCTCTCTCTCTCTCTCTCTCTCTCTCTCTCTCTCTCTCTCTCTCTCTCTCTCCCTCTGTGGTTTTCACTCCTGACATAATGATTCAGCGACACTTGTCTTTTCGCTTCAGTGTCGCGCTGACAGGACGAGCGCTCACCAACATGCGCACGGTCACAGGAGGGAGTTGGAATGATGTGCGGAGTGATGGGAGGTCTACTTCAGTCCGTGCTCCACTATAAACAGAGACTGTGAGCTGAGGCCAGAGGTCAGGCGGTGTTACGGCTCTCTTTGTGCCCCCACCGTGGGGGGGGGGGGGGGGGGTCACACATCCTTCACAGACAGCTGCTGTCTGTCCGTACTGCCTCCGCGCTCTGAAGTATGGATCAGAACAGCTAAAGAGATTTAAAGGGATTACTTTACTCTCTCACTTACACACACTCACTCATAAACACATTTTTTCCTGCTGGTGTGCACACACACACACACGCACACACGCACACACACACACAATTAAGATAGAAAGGCTAATGGTCTGCCATGTTAGTGCATTATGAGAGTGTTTATTTCACTAACGACATTGTATCCTGCTCGGACCTGCTGGCCTGCGCTCAGCACCTGCTGACCCCATGTACAGGAGGGGTCATAGGTCACGGGGCAACACCCAACCACACTCCGAGATGGAGTGATCTTTTTAGGAGCCAGGGCAACACCTGTCAAACATGCACAATAGTAGTGGTAACAGTAATTATAATCGTTTTTGTTTGTTTTGCAAACAACTCATATTGCATTTCTTTTGTTCATTAGGCCATTGAATTATGTATTTGAACCTCAACAAGTTAAGCATTTTAAATTAAAACAAGTGGAATCTTCTTTAATAATAACCCCATGATCCAAAACACAAGGTCTAAAGAATCCAGCAAGTTTTTGTTGCTGTTTTTTTTTATTTGCTTTGATGTTAAAGCAACTTCATAATATGGCAGATAGATTTCACCTCTGCATCACCGATTTATCAATCTCAGGTATCTGTCATGGCTGCAGTCGAGCAAAGCCTGGTCAGTGAATTACAAGCAGCATTTAGGGAAAGATTCCTGTCACTGTCTTCTAACTAATGACAGTGATGTTTTCATCTTTCAATACCTTCTGATGGGCTACTTTTACCCCCCCTTGGCCACATGATTAACACCCCAGCCCTAATAGTGATAGCAGACTCGTCATCGTCTTATCACCTCAAGGTGCAACGATTTGTTTTTGTTGTCAAATTATAGACAAGTCCTCATTAATGTGTGTTCAATTGATTTAAAAGATGAAAGACACACACGGAGGATCACACATGCACTACTAGTGCAGAATGACATCAAACTAACATATTATGTTCCCTAGTCCCCCACCACCACCACCCGAACCCTACCCATTACACCTGAGTGAATCACAAGACCACACGTACACACACACACACACACACACACACACACACACACACACACACACACACACACACACACACACACACACACACACACACACACACTTCTTCTCAGGTTGATGGACTGCACGGCATACATGTCCTGTGAGTGACAATTATACTGACACACACACTACGCTCTGTTTGACATGTCATGTGAGTTCAGTCAGTCAGAGAATGTGGCCCTGTGTGAATGATGAACGGTCACACCTCACTAACTCCCAACACAATGACAGGAGGTCACACAGTAACTGTCTCCGGTCAGCGTCTGAGTAATGTGTGTGTGTGCGTGTGCGTGTGCGTGTGCGTGTGCGTGTGTGTGTGCATGTGCATGTGTGTGTGTGTGTGTCTGTGTGTGAAACAGTGCATATGTTAACCACAATGACAATTTATGACTCAACAGTTTCCATTGTTGTTTGAGCGGCTTTAACGAAGATCGGGCTCGGTAAGATTTCAGTTATAAAAGTTATTGTTTCAAAAGTAGTGACATCACAAACTAGTTTCATTTTTTTCCAGAAAATGACAAAGCTAATTGAAGGCTCAGTTCAATCGCTCCCCCCCTTTCCTGTCAAATATTTGTTGGTTCATTGTTTACTTATTTTTTTGCTTTGATTTTCTTGTTCCATACTAATTTTTCACTGTACACGTCTCCTCCTGGCTGCTTTTGATGACTGCGTCCAAACAGCTTTTGTTGTGACTTTCAACTGCAATGACAACTCCTTATATCCCTGAATATGAGACAAACAAAATGTAGTTTCCCCAATTAATTATGATGCATACGTTTGATTTATTCATTCAAAAATGTTTGAGACCATGGGTCTCTTAAAGCAGCTGTTTTTTTTTGTTGTTTTTTTTTGTGGAGCTTTGTTTGTTTTATTTCAAATGATTAAAAAGCAAAAGTATTGATATGTCATTTATCAAAAATGAGGGGTTTCAGGGTTTAAGGTTAGAGTGGGGCGAGATTTGGATCAGTGTTAAAGTACGATGTGTCTCCATGAAATAAATGTAATATGGCCCTCACACAATTGTGTGTGTGTGTGTGTGTGTGTGTGTGTGTGTGTGTGTGTGTGTGGTGGGCTGTCAGTGAAGATCTGGTGAGAGTGGGCTAATTGGAGTTAATTCACCATCTGTCTGTGTGAGCCAGCAGACAGGGTCATTAGCAGAGACAAGTTCAGCCACAGGGGAGGCCAAGAGGGGGGATCACCATCCCTCACTTTCACTCCTTCTGTCTTTAGTTTTCATTTCCTTCCTGTCCACCAAAACCCTTTCCGTCTCGCCCCATCCTCGAGACCATTTGATCTCATCTTGTTGTTTGAATTGACCAAATTTGTAAATAGCAGAACAAGCTTAATGGCCTTTTTTTCCCCAATTTTAATGATTCATTTGTTTTCGAATGTCTTGGGGTTTTTTTAAAGGTGTTGACAGTGCAAGCCCTCCTTTGGCTTTTCCATCTTTGTCAGACCAGCACTGCCCTCTGCTGATCGGTGGATCTTAAACACTGATAGAGAATCAATAAAGATCATTTTTATTGTTGAAAAAGGTATACTGCCGGGCCGTGTCTGAATTATCACTTTTTTTTCAGACCTGCAGCATTAAATCTTTTGTGAATTTATTATACTGAAAGAGATTATTCATTATATATATATTCTTAATTAATGTGTGCTTGGAAGGTTGGACAAAATGACAAATGTTTGTCAGCGTTTCACTCGCCTGCGCCCTTATAGCTATGAACTGTGTAAAGTAAAAAGTAAAAAAATTTAACTTGAAGATTATGAAGGCCTTGTTGATGTACTCAAAAGCAGCATTGATGCAGAGTATATGATGCTTGTTAGTCCTTGTCCAATGCATTAGACATTGCATTAGACATTGCATTAGTCCAATGCATTAGTCCAATGCCCTTCCTGACAGGAAGGGCATTGTTTAGATCAGTGTTTTTCAACCTTTTTGAGCCAAGGCGTACTTTTTTTCTTTGGAAAAATCTCGAGGCACACCACCACCCAAAAATGTTAAAATGTGAAACTCTGTAGCCTCTATTAACAATATAAAGTCATTCTCATCAAAGTTTTATCAACAGGAATCAAGTAAATACAGAAAAAAAGTATTTCCCAATTTCTTTTTCTTATTTTTACTTTAACCTGGACCTGATGGATGAAGAGCTGAGATCCTGGTTAACATTCTTCCTTTTCAAAAACTACTCCATCACTGTCACTGACACAGTACTTTGATACAAGATGGGAGCAGCTGTAGGAGGTGGTGATTATCGAGACTGACGTCTGTCAATTTCGATTTCACCGACAACGTTCTGTGCTGCCATCTATTGGCGAAGAGTATTTATGCATGATTACTCTGCAACACACTGTCTGCTGTGAGAGTAAATGTTTTTTAGAAAAAAATGTGAAATTGGATAATTTCCCACGGCACACCTGACTGTATCTCGCAGAACACCAGTGTGCCGCGGCACAGTGGTGGAAAAACACTGGTTTAGACCATGAGATTCTATGCAGGGACATGAGGATACATCTTCTGCCTTACAAGAGAGTTGCGGGGCTGAATTAACCCACAGGACTCACTTAAATACAACTCAGTGGAAAGACGATTGTACAGCCTTTTGGATTAGAAGGAGCTTTATAGCACCCTTTGGTTAAAAACCTCAAGTGAGTCCTGGTAGTCCAGCAGGACCACTCTGGATCTATTGGAGCGGTGGCGGCCCCTGCTGGAGCCTGAGCAGAATGCAATCAGCAGTGAGGAGAGGACATGGCACCCGACTGAGGTCACGATGGAGGATCAAATCTAGACTTCAGTCAGTTTTAGTATTTAGTGGCGTCTGGAAAATGTCTTCAGCAGGATCACTGCTGATTCAGGCTCAGCTTGGCATCCGGGTTGGAGTTTGGGGTCAGGGGGGTTATGGAGGAGCAGCTCAGTAGGACCCCATCCTCACTGGCGACCTTCTTTTGGTTCACAGGGGGGGGGGCAGAGAGGCCGGCCTGACCACCATATAAAACCAAATCTCTATTGCTGAAACAAGTTGCACTGCATCATTTGCTTCTACACTGTTATTCCTTTATTTATCTGGACAGATTGTTTTTTGTTGAGATATATGGCCACTGGATGTATTGTGGAATTATAATCTGCATGTATATATATATATTTTAAAAAAACACACATAATGTATTTCTGGGGCACTGGAGCAGAGCCCAGCTGATTACTGGCTGACAGTCTCCTTAGTCCTCAAACAGTCTCTTCATCTGTTATAAATAACCAAAGCACTCTTTGCAAACAAGGTAAAAAGAAGAGGGACATTATCAAAGCAAAGCAGTCGAAGCTGATATTTGTATAGATGCCGGAAATATCTTCTTTTTTTTTTTTATTTTATTTCACAGACATCAAAAATGTGCTTAAAGGCTTTTTATGCTCAGTTATACTCTCCCCAGTCCGGTGACAGGAGACAATAATCACTGTATTCTTCAACCTCATACCAACGACAACCTGGGATTTTATTTGGGGAGAGTGATAAAACATCTAGCAGATAAAACTTCATTGTAATCGGGAAAGTCTCTCATTCCCTAAATGAAGCCTGGGTCACTCTTCTTCGGAGTCTTCATTATTCTTCCATCGCAAATAGACGTCAGCGGTGAAGTTCTCTGTAAAATACAATTTCCCCACACTTGTTAGAAGGAATTAGGCAACCTGAGGTGAAGTTCAGCCGTCTCAAAGCAAATGATTCCCAATTAATGAAAAGGAATAATCCATCTATCTATACGCTGCTGCTTTATCCAGCTCATTGTTGCAGGTTGCTGGAGCCAAACCCATCTGATTTTTTGCAAAAGCAGGGAAGTCACACCCTGGAGGCCAGCAGCCAATCACAGAGCAAACACAGAATGACAGGCCGTCTGTCGCACCGACGGCATGTTTGTTTGTTTGTTTGTTTGTGTTTGTTCGTTTGTGTTCATTTCATTTCGTTTGTGCGTGTGTGTGTGTGTGTGTGTGTGTGTGTGTGTGTGTGTGTGTGTGTGTGTGTGTGTGTGTGTGTGTGTGTGTGTGTGTGTGTTGTGTTCGTTTATTTGTGTTTGTTCATTCGTGTGTGCTTCTTTGTTTGTTTGTTTGTTTGTTCGTTCATTGTTTGTGTGCATTTGTGTGTGTGTGTGTGTGTGTGTGTGTGTGTGTGTGTGTGTGTGTGTGTGTGTGTGTGTGTGTGTGTGTGTGTGTGTGTGTGTGTGTGTGTGTGTGTGTGTGTGTGTGCGTTTGTTAATTTGTTTGTGTGTTTGTTTGTTTTTAACTGTGTGCTACATCTTTACATAAATTTTTGGAAAACAACCAAAAATAAATGTAATATTATATTTGTTTACCACATGTTAAAAAAACTGTTTCTCGTCACATGCAGAAATAACTGATTCTACAAATATAATAGAAAGTTTATTTTGAAATTGCCTTTGACAATTTTGGGTTTATTTTTGATCTGACAAATTTATATCAAGTGATGAATGCATGAATTTTGAGGGTAAATTACATTTTCTCTGTATAAATAAAAAAAAAATTTAATCAATAAATGACAAGTCAGATTCGAGTGTTTAAAAATCCAAAGCATTTTCTGTCTCGTCTGACACCAAAAATGCGTCCCCATCCGCAAATCTGAGTAATCTCTGATGTGCTTCACACTAAATGTCAATTCTGTCTGTAAAATCAGAAAGTTTTGATCTGTTGCTTTTTTTCTGATTTTCCACCACATACAGCTCCTCTTTGTTCCAAACCCAGCAGAACGTCACACATATAGAACAGTTCAGTTACACAGAACACACATGTCGTTTGGCATTTCACCTCCGCTGACATGTCATTTAAACTGGAGTTTAAACACTTTGCTTCAGGGCTCTTTGACAGAACGTCATAACAAAAGTTCATTCGCTTCACTGCCAGAAAGAAAGGAACGAAGTGTGACGTAGTATCATTGCATGTACTTTATCTGGTTTTCATAGATTCTGTTGTTTGCTTATAAAACACAAGTGCCTGAGAAAAGCACAAAATTATTAACTCAAACTTTCTACTGTATATGAAAATGCTGGCTGCTATGACGAATAGATATTAAATGACTGTTTGTGAATTTAATGTTTTAACGATTTACCTGAAGTCCAAGTGGCGTCAGATTTCATTTTGTGATGGGTTAGAGTAGGGTTTGTGATGTATTTTGCATAAAGCAGCAAAGATAATATTGCTTTATAGGTACATAAACCAGAAGAGTACCGTTTATTCCATTTACTCGCAAGCCTTGGACAGTCCATGACTCGGTGCTTGCTTGAGGTTTGGGCAGCGTCTGCTTCTAATTCTCTTTGGAATAAAAAAAACAAAAAAACCTGCAGGGACACATGTGATGTAAGGCGTGCTGTGAAGGCAAAAGGAAGTGGGACCACGAGTGAGTCAGGGGGCAACAGCCAGACAGGAGCCCGAAAATATGCCAGGAATTGAAGATATTTATTGTTTCTGGGCCTCTGGCAAGCTGCTGTCAGGAGGCCCAGAGTTTCAAGCAGTGAAGGTCAAAGGTGAAGCTCAAACCACATTAACTTCTGACTACTGGGACCGGCAGAGAGTCGTGTAGCAAAACCCCCAGTGAAATACACAGTGCAAACAGACGACTGTCTAAAATACGGTTTCTTATTCTTAGGACTGACAAAATAAAAAAAAAAAGTTGTTTCTTGAACTAAAAAACAAAACAAAAAATGTGTTCAATTATTATTATTTCTTGTACTGTGAAAGTACATCTTAGCATGATTGTGCCTTATTATGCAATTGAGTGAAAGTTGAACCGATTACATCAAGGCACATGTTGTGCTTCAATTTGTGGGGGGGAGGGGGGACTGGAAAAATCAAGAAAAAACTATCAATTATTAAGTGATTAGTCACGAGATCACTTGTGATAAAGCCTCCCGGTGTCTCCTGGCGGTGGGACACAGTGAGGTGTCAACCTGGAACATCACTGTCTTCAGTGTAATGGCTCTCTGTCCATGTGTGAACCAGTTTGATGCTGTGTGTGAGCATCCAGGACCCCCCCCCACCACCACCACCACCACCACCACCACCCCAGTGCTCCCACTGTGTGTCCTCGTAGCAGCCGGAGGTGAGCAGGTCAGCGAGCGCCTCGCTGCAGTAACTCCGGGCTGCCTGCCAGTAAATACACCACTGGAGGAGAACGCCGGCGACACACGGGATTCAGACGTCTGCTGCTGGATATTTCATTCCACCACCACTTAATATCAAAACTCCAATATCAGAAACATGCAGGCATATGCAATGGCCATCTGGGTCCCTCAGTGCCTGCAACCGTGATGCACTATTGTGCATGTGGCCTGGTTATTTTTTTTTTTTTTCTTTCTTAATCTCATTTTTCACAGTGTAAATAAATGAAAGGTTTAGCTTAATTTATATCATGTCATCATAGAGTCGTGCACGGCCCTGCTGAAAGAAAAGCTGTCACACAGTCATAGTGGAAATACACACATGTGATAGTAATCGTTAAAGCTTTCAAACATAAGATCATAAGATGATACAACACCTCAAGTAAAGAATAAATATTGCACCAAGGGGATTATTTGGCATGTTGTATGTTCAAGTCAATTCAATTCAATTCAATTCAATTTAATTCATTTTAATTCAGGCCGAAATCATAAAACTATATTAAAACAAAAGGGAAATTGTAAGAAGTGTCTCTTCTATTGTACATCCAGTTTCTTATGTAAATATAATTATGTAAATATAATCTCTGAATAACTGAAATTCCTTCCTATCGGAAGAAATTCACTTACTTTTTTTTACTTTGCGTAAAACCAAGAGTACAGAGCTGCTCCACCAATTAATTTGGTCTTAAATGTGTGTTCAAACAGCGTGAGTTATGAAGTATGCTTTCCTTCGTCTGGTTTCTTTGGATCTTAAAGCTGATTATAGCTTTAGTGACAGAAATTGAAAACACAATCTGACACAATCTGTTTTTAACGTTTAGAAATCCCCCCTCTGCAGTCAGGCTGTCTCGGTTTCATGTTTATTTGCATATTCAGTTTCTCTGCACAAGGAGCCCCCTTTGTGCTGTTTACTCTTTTCGTGATTTCTTGTTTGTTTCCCCTGTGTTTATGTATGAAAGGTTACCCGATATCACACAATAACACATTTGCTCCAAATAATGATTGAATTATTCAGTACTTGTAAAATAACAGAAGTTGACGCTGCAGATTGTTGGTCCATCTTGTATTTGATCCAGGTTTCCCTTTTTCATGTTTTTTTTTTTTTTTCCAGTGACATGCTGGCTTGTGTTTTGTTTTCGGGTTTTTTCAGTATCTTAAATAGGAATAACGTGTTGTTGTTGTTTTTTTTATTCTGCGATTACTTGTATCTTATTTGTTCAGAGAAGCTGCAGTCCCGTGGCATGGCTACTGATCTAAATAAAGCATTAAGATGTAAACTGCTATTGAAGAAACAACAACAACAACAAAAAAGAACGTATAATCTATACGGTTTATAAACCAAAGACGAAAAGCAGCTGCGAAGCTGTCAAAGTGCAGCGACGCCTGTCCCTTCCTGCAGGGGGCGCTGCAGCTGAAATCCCTGAGAGCAAACGCACTTTATGGTTTATTCATTGTACAGATCCGGGATGCTGCTCGAAATGCGACCCACGGTCAAACACCCAGGCGTCTCCGCTCCCACGATCTAAGCAGACATGTCGATGAAGACGTCCGCGGCCGACGAAGTTCCGCAGCGCGTTGGCGATGTGGCGAAGTGACGGAGAATCGCTCCCGGACCTGGATTGTCGTTCCTCGGCGAGGCTCAGAAGTTCAAACCGCCGAGGCTAACGCTAGGCTAACCCACTAAGCTCCCTGGGGGTAAATATTAGCGCTTGCCGGGCTGAAGTTTCTACCGTCGACCTTCCACGCCGTCCGCACGCTCACTGGGGTTGGATGGTCGCGGTTCTGCGTGCTCGGACTCCCGGACGAGATGGGAGGTTTTGCGTCTTGTCTCACGCGGAGCTAACAGGCGGCTAACGCGGCTAGCTCGTTCTTATGTAGCTGACGTTAGCAGCGGAGCGCCGCCGGGCTAAAGACAGCAACTTTCGGCCGCTCGCGAACCGACTCCACCGGGAAGAAGCCGCCCCCACCCCCCACCTGGCCACAGCCGTCATGTCTGAGCTGGAGACACACGTATCGTGCCTTTTCCCGGAAATCCTGGCCATCATATTCAGCTACCTGGACGTCAAAGACAAAGGCAGGGTCGCCCAAGTGTGCGGCTCCTGGAGGGACGCGTCCTACCACAAGTCGGTGTGGAGGGGGGTGGAAGCCAAGCTCCACCTGCGGCGGGCCAACCCGTCCCTGTTCCCCAGCCTGCAGACCCGGGGCATCAAGAAGGTGCAGATCCTCAGCCTGCGGCGCAGCCTCAGCTACGTGATCCAGGGGATGCCGCACATCGAGAGCCTTAACCTGTGCGGATGCTTCAACCTGACGGACAACGGCCTGGGACATGCCTTCGTGCAGGACATCCCGTCCCTGCAGGTGCTCAACCTCAGCCTTTGCAAGCAGATCACCGACTCCAGCCTGGGCAGGATCGCGCAGTACCTCAAGAACCTGGAGGCGCTGGAACTCGGGGGATGCAGCAACATCACGAACACGGGCCTGCTACTGGTCGCCTGGGGCTTGCACAGACTCAAGAGCCTTAACCTGCGCAGCTGCAGACACGTGTCGGACGTGGGCATCGGCCACCTGTCGGGGATGACCCGCAGCGCCGCGGAGGGCTGCCTCTCCCTGGAGAAGCTGACCCTGCAGGACTGCCAGCGGCTGACCGACCTCTCCCTCAAGCACGTCTCCAAAGGTCTCAACAAGCTCAAAGTCCTCAACCTCAGCTTCTGCGGCGGGATCTCGGACGCGGGCATGCTCCACCTGTCGCACATGACCCACCTGCGCAGCCTCAACCTGCGCTCGTGCGACAACATCAGCGACACGGGCATCATGCACCTGGCCATGGGCTCCCTGCAGCTGTCCGGCCTCGACGTCTCCTTCTGCGACAAGATCGGCGACCAGAGCATGGCGTACATCGCGCAGGGCCTCTACCAGCTCAAGTCCCTCTCGCTGTGCTCCTGCCACATCAGCGACGACGGCATCAACCGCATGGTGAGGCAGATGAACGAACTCAAGACGCTCAACATCGGGCAGTGCGTGCGCATCACGGACAAAGGGCTGGAGCTGATCGCCGACCACCTGACCCAGCTGACGGGGATCGACCTGTACGGCTGCACCAAGATCACCAAGCGGGGCCTGGAGAGGATCACGCAGCTCCCATGCCTTAAAGTGTTAAACCTGGGACTGTGGCAGGTGACGGAGGGTGAGAGGATGAGATGAGGGCGCCGCCGCCGTCGTCGTCTTTTCCTCTCTCTTTGTGGGTGTCGCTCAGCATCCTGGGGGCCCGCATCTTAAGATCACCTTCTATACTGTGACTCGACGCCACCGGAGAGGGACTCGGCATCAATCACTGGAATCGTGTTGGCCTCCGCTGCAATCCTCCGCCCCTATTGTGACTCTTCTTTCCAGTCCTGTTCTCTCTCTCTCTCTCTCTCTCGCTCTCTCTCTCTCTCTCGCCCCCCACCCCCCCTTAAATCTCAGCCTGTGTACAGTTCCTACTGTCTAGCTACCTCAGCCATCAAGACACAGGAGTGCCTACCGTCTCTGAATACTTAGAGTAGATATTCTATTTTTATGACTCACATGGTTGAAAGGAGATTTTTGATATTTAAGTGGAATCTCTCAGCAGAATGATAAACTAGCTATTTTAACTCTTAACAGAAAGGCTGGCGTACCTTTGGATTGAAGTTTTTTGATAGAATGTTTTGTTTTGTTTATGGCTGATTTTTTTCTTTTTTACTCGTGTAAACAATTTTTTTTTCGTTTTTCTTTTGTTTTTTAATCGAATGACTTGCTGACAAAATTGTACTTCAAATTGAAGTGGGTGGATCACTCCTGTCCCTTTTTGTTCACTTGATGTATAGTTGGCTACGTTTCATATTCCTGAGGAAGTAAATTAATGTATCTGTTAAAGGTTTTTTTATTAACACGAGGCGTTGTCATGAACAGCTACCGACGTGACGATATGCAATACTTGTACAAGCGGTGTTCCTCCGCCCCCCCCCCCCCCCACCCCTTCCCCCCCCGAGACACACCTCCGCTCCAGTACGGCCAACTTCAATGGCTGGCCCTTCATCATGCTCCGGGCAAACAGTGAGGATGATGATGATGATTTATTCATTGGAGCAGGGGGAGCTGTCAGGATGATTCAGAGCTGTGGATCCGTCAGGTTCAGGTTTTGAGAAATGCTGTTTTAAACTGTTCATCAGTGTTTTTTGTTGTTTTGTTTTTTTTTCCCCACTCTTGAGGAGCTTCCACTGATACTGTCAAGAGTATTTGTTTAAAGGCCGTAATTTAAGATCGTTTTATATTCATACATTAGTGATATTTATGAATAAAGATGGCAACTCGCTTTTGGATTTTGTGCAGATTTTATTTACGCTATCTGGCTTTTGGTACGCATCTTTAATGTCACGAGGTGGAATTTAAACAGGAGGTCATTTTAACACAAGCAGAGTTCATCTGGAACGAACAGTTTTTGGATATTCACTTTATTTTACGCCGACGAGCATCTTTTTTTTTAAAAAGGGCCTGGATTGTATCATTCCCTCTGTCGGAGGAAAACTTAAAGAAACCAAATTGCTGATGATAAATTAAACACAAACTTTAACAATCATTTTCAAATCGGCTTCCCTGTTCAGTTTCCCATCGTCACCAAGTGTTTGTTTTTTTTCATCTTTTAAAAGAAATCACCACTAAAAGAAGCAAGGCTTATAATTTATTTATTTACATACATACAAAATCCAAAGAACTCACAAACATGTCTGTTTTGCTTTCTTTTTACACAAGTTTGATTCATAAACACGAACAGACAAGAAGGCAGTACATTTCTTTTACAAATGCCGAAAAGGAAACCAAAAAAGCACTATGAAGTGGACAGAAGCCCCTCAATCAGCTCTGTGTTCTGCAATAAGGAGTCGAGAAAAAGAGATGACTGGACATTAAGGCAAGGGCAGGGACACAGAGGCCAAAGTAAGGGAAATAAAACACTTACATTTTTTGATTTTTCTTCTTCTCTGAACCCGGCGGTGAACGGTCGGGGTTTTAAAAATGGAAATTAAAATTCACCTCCCATCTGGAGGTCTGACCGACAAGAAGCGGAGGAAAAACAAGCATCCAACCGACACCTTCCAACGCCAGGGTGTGTGTGTGTTTTTTTTTTTTTGTCAAGTCCACCCTTAGCGAGCTCGTCGGAAAAAATCCAAGGCGGAGGTAAATCTGTTAGAAAACACCTATTTTTAGATGGACTGAGATTTTTTTTTTTCTACAACATATTGTCACGTAACATTGTTACATCCTCATGTAACGGCGGGTGGGCCAGGATGGTCGTGAGACGTTATTTTTAATCCCATCAGGCTCAGTCTGCCTGTGACATCAACAAAAAACAAACAAAACCAAAAGAAACAAAACAGACATCGAGAGAAGAAGAGACTAAAGCGGACAACACTTGAATCTCAGGATAATACATTTACAAATATATATATCAAAAAAAAAAAAAAAGACAATTTGAAAATGAATGCAGAAAAGTACTCTCCCATCACACAGTCACGGTTTGAAAACATTTGCAGTTCACACATTATTTTGACACAAGTTTGTTTAGTTGGGTTTTTTTTGTTGTTTTGTTTTGTTTTTTTTCGACACTTCTTTCCTCGTGTTTCTGCCGAGGACACTGAACTCCACGCTCATTTCGTTCAGAGCAGGCTGTGCTCTTCAGATTCTGTGCAAACATTCAATGCATATCGATACAGTAAACATTTGATATATTCATATGTATTATATTCATTTATATATTCATCTCTATAGAACATGACTTTTCCGCGAGTTATGGCAGTACTGTCACAAACACACTTTTTGTCCTCGAAGACAAAATGAGACACAAAAGACAACTGCACTGCTTGTAACTTTTCAGATTTTTTTTTTTTTTTCTCAATGAACGCACAACACCTTCCACTTAATCACCTTTATCCAGTCACTGCACGTGTTAAATAGCACGTTATTTACAAACTGACCTAAAAAGTCAAAAATCTGCCGAAAAGTGACTTTAGTTTTCCTGTAAATGTAGATAGTGATTAAAAACCTCAGCCCTGAAGAGTTCAAAACATACAAGTGTAAGTGATTTGGGGGGGAGAAAAAAAGATATTAAAAAAACAAAAGGTGGAGGGGGGGTGGGGGGGTCATCGCTCGTCTTCCGTGGCGATTCAAGTGGAACTGAAGGTCGGGGGTTGGGCTTTAAGTAACGTCTGGAGGAACTTTGGATGAGTGTGGATGATCGGCGGATCAGATTGGAAATTCTTACATCATGCCTTTTTTAGCACCAGTATTACAGAGGAACATTGATCCCTGCGTCTAGGTCCAGTACTGATCTCTGTGCATGCTCCAAGGCCACTAGAACGTTCTCAGAAAGAAACATTTGCATACCTCATAAACAAGTGGACGTTAAAGTGTGCAAAACCATCGGGAAAAAAAATCAACACGTCACCCAACGATAAAAGCTTTGTTTGTTTTTTTTTAAAGTCCTCTCTCTCATCCATTGAGAACATTAGAACTAAACTCTGATGTTTTGATCATGAGCGCTGATCCCCCTCTAATGCCAGTGATTCCAAGCCACGCCTGACCTGACCTGAGCTCCCTGGACAGCTCAGCTCCACAACATGCTGCATTTTTCTTTCCTTTATTTATTTTTTTGGTTAAAAAGCATTATTTATTTTCTTACGCGCGTCACCGCAGCAGTTACAAAACAAGCATCCCGCGTGGCTCCGTTGAAGCAGCCTCTCTGGACTCTGCTCCTCCTCCTCCTCCACCTCCTGATGTAGCAGCTCCCCACTCCTCCCAAGGTGGAAAAAGTGCTCTCCTGTCCGATGGCGGAGATTAAAAAAAAAGTCTCCCCAGTTTTTAAAATCAGCGCGATGTGCGAGAGAGGACTCTTTTTAAGGGAGGGGGGGAAAAGAGTGAGGAGGTTACCCCGAGAAGAAGGTTGGCAGTGGACTCCCAAGACTTTGTGCAGAGGGTTTTTTTTTGCATTTCTTTTCAGATATCCTGTCTAAACACTAATATTGTTTTTTTTCTTAAAAAAAAAAAAAAGAAAAGGGCAAATACCAAATTTGCTGCGTTCACAAATGCTGACCCCCAAGTGTTCTTCCTCCATGATAAAACCTCAGTTTATCTGACGTTTGCTTTAAAAAGGGGCCACATTTAAACTGCATATTTGTGAACAGCCCAAATGTGATTTTTTTTTTTGCCCAGCCTGATGTAAGAGAAAGCTCCAGGACAGGAAAGCACTCGGGTCCTGAGAGTTTAGTTACGGGGTGGGCGAGGAGGAGAACAAGAGAGAGAGAGAGAGAGAGAGAGAGAGAGAGAGGCGAGATATCGCAGCAGCTTTCTCTCTTTCCGTCCAGGAGTCTGCTCGTCGGGGGTGGAGGTAGAGGCACCCTGGGCCCAGCCGGGTATGTGTCTGAGGTCAGGGTTGTCAGCACGACTCCTCCAGGGCGTTCACGACCTGCTCCAGGATGTCGGGGCAGTAGTCGGCGATCTGCTGGAGGACGGAGTTGGCGTACTCCTGCAGCTCTCCGCTCTCCTTCTCACACACCTCCAGCTCGCGCTCCAGCTGTAAATCAGGACGGCAGGAGTCAAGTTCCTTTTTTTTGCCAGGATTTCACAGAAGCATCAGCTTGAGATGTTCTGGTTTAAAATATAGGTGTAAAAGCGAAAGCTAAATTCTGACTCTGACTTCCTTTTGGGGGAAAAAAGTTGCAAATGACATGCTCAGTGCTCGGCGAGAGATTATTCTTAACATAGGCGACGTCTACACACCTAAAATGATAAAGATCTTGTATCTCACCGTCCGAAGGGTTTTTTTGGTTTGTTTTGGGTTTTTTTAAATCGCAGCCCACAAACCGACAGGTCCAACATAAATCAATGTCCTGGAGCTACAGTGTCTTTAACCACCTTCAAAATTAAGCTTCCGTTTCCTCGTATGAGCTGTTTTAATGTACATTTTACACATTGAACCTTCTTCAGCACAATCAAACTGTCTTTCTTCTGCCGATACCTCATTGATCTTAACGTGTGTCGGTCACCGCCGTGTCAATATCCATGCATGTCACCCTGGAGTTGTTATCCATACAAGGAAATGTTCAATATATTCAGCTTCGAAAACCTTTAGGAGTTAAACATTTAAGAATTACGAAGCCTATTGAAACGTATAACTCATTCCATAAGCGCAATCTAAAAGCATCCCTGTGTTTCATTTCCCCCCCCCCCACTAAAACCTTTTTTATTTTTTTATTTAATAATTTGAGCAGTACACAGTCTGCTCAAAAGGAGTGGGCTGAAGCAAGAAGCTTATGAGCGCCCACCCCCAAACTCAGAGCAACAAAAAGTACATTCCACACTAGAATAGAAAGAACAAAACATTAACAAAAATCAGTACTGAGTATTTCTTTTCTTTATAGGATTTCAAAGCTCAATTCTCAAGCTCCCTCTCTAGAATCGAGCTTTGATTCTGTCATAAATCAGCAACACAGAGAGAAGATGTTGAAAGGAAACGTTTGATTTCAATGCAAGATCGGCAAGGCCCGCTGTCAAGCTCATGATATTATATAACACGCGCACGCACGCACGCACGCACGCACGCACGCACACACACACAGGCCCGAGTGCCCCTTCTACCTGTTCGACGCTCATCTTCTGGAGATCCTTCTCCCAGTCTTCAGGGTCGCTGTGGTGGTAGTGAGAGGGCGGCGTGAGCTGGCTGAGGATGCTGGGGTCCCGGTCGTGACAGAGGTCTGTTAGGTGGGCGATGTAGAGCTTCAGTTTGCTGCGGTTCTGCGACAGGGCGAGAAGAGGGGGGATCATCTGCGAAAAAAGAGAAGTGAAGAATGCAGAGGGAACAGGAAGAGAAAGGAAAAAATAAAGAAGAGGAAATGTTACTTTTAACGGTCAAACTGAATTACAGAACTTCAAAAAAAAAAAACTTCAATTCACAACAAATATATCCTTGAAATCTTCATGCATGCCATGCATATGAATCTTCACCATCTCACACAGTGTACGACACAAATGTATGCTTTTCAAAGTAGAACTCATTCCATCACTGATTAAAATGAAAACTCTGCTTTGTGGCCCAAAATATAAGCAGCTTCTCGTGAGCGTCGCATGCAAAAGCTACAAAGCTTCAGATTGAGATCAATAACTACACTTTTGACATGATAGAAGAAGAAGATGCACACGCAAACCGACACAGAAGAAAAAAAAAAAAAAATCAAGTATGAACCACCACGATGGATGTTGTGACGGCGGCGAGACGAAGACAACGGGACGTGAAAGTGACAAAAGGGGACGTGACGAACGAGCGCGAGACAGAGAGGACGCATGCCAGTGATGCGACAGAGAGAGACGTGACGGCTCCCGAGGTTTTTTTCACAACGAGCTCACCCTTCTGAACAAAATGGCTGAGAGAGAGAGAGTTGTGGGGGGTGGGGGGGGTATAAGGTGGGCTATGCCCAAATACCCTCCTCGTCATCCTGTCAGCCACAACGTTAGCCGATCGCAGCGTTAGGGAGGAACATTTGGTTAGTAGATAGACAAGAAAAAGAAGTGACGAACGACGACCTTCTCAGGTCTTTCCCGCCAGCGGCCGAGGTCGAAGCGAGCGAGAGGTCGGCGACCGGGGAGACTACCTGATCTGGAGAGGGCTTGTGATTTGTGTGGTCAGGCGCGGTCTTCAGGTGGTCATCCTCGTAGTTATCGGCCATCAGCTTCATCCTGTTCTGAGTCTGGAAATCAGAGAGAGAGACAGAGAGGGATCATCTTCAGTACAAAATATATACTGTGCAAGTCGCTTTTAAATAGTTGCTATTTTAATGTTTTGTTAAAAAAACAAAAAAAACGGGTTCTTAGTCGACTTGCCCACACTTTTCCCTCACCTGCTGCTTGAGCTGCTGCACCAGTCTGTCCTTCTCCCTCTTCAGCAGGGACACCTCGTCCTGCGTCTTCTTCTTCTTGGAGGACGACAACTCCAGTAGTGCAATGTTGGCGTCCTTCTCGCTGATTGCGGCCAACAGCGCCTCCTGCCTGTGAGGTTGGGGAAGCGACACAGCAGTAGCCGTTTTTTTTTTTTTAACCCACTGGGGTGAATAACTCGATTGTCATTTATAATTCAGAGCCTAACGTCGGCCTGCCAGCTGGTGGACGCCAGAATTGGATGACATTTTACGAAAGAGCGGTAGCGATCAATAATCCGGCATCAGTGTCACCCTACTCTGTGTGTGTGTGTGTGTGTGTGTGTGTGTGTGTGTGTGTGTGTGTGTGTGTGTGTGTGTGTGTGTGTGTGTGTGTGTGTGTGTGTGTGTGTGTGTGTGTGTGTGTGTGTGTGTGTGTGTGTGTGCCTCTTACTTCATTTCCAGCACCTCCTCCAGGTGTTTCCTGCGTTCAGCTCGCAAGGTAGTGAGGTGCGCTTCTTTCTCACACAGGGACTGCTGGGTGGAGGAAAGCTTGGCCCTCATGGACTCCAGCTCCTGCTTCACCTTCTCCATGGCCCCCAGCAGCTCCTCCATCTGGGAACACACACACACACACACACACACACATAACAAATCATAGCCGATAAGTTACATTCCACCAATGACAGAATAAAAACACTGTGAGTGAACTGTTGGAGGCCGAGAGGCGGCACATAAACTGCAGGATTCGATTTCATTTTCCTGTTATTTACACAAGAGAAGCTCTGTCCTATACAAGTAAACACTTTAATCACAAATTACTGAGCAAGAGCGAATGATTCCTTCACAATCGGATGAGTTTCAGTGACATTTTGATGCATGACCAAACCATCACATGAGCATTATTTTTTTTTTTACAGCAAAAATCAGGTTAAAAAGAAAGAAAAAAAAAAAGGCTGGAAACAAAAGCAACACGTGGCCAATCCCTCCAGGAGCTTGTGGATTAATTGCAGAGAAAAAAAACCCAGTTTGTTTTGCAGCCAATTTCGTATATTAAACTGATTAATTATAGCGCTTTGGCAGGAAAGGTCTGATAACTAGTAAGAGTAAATGCGATAATAACTGCTGTGATTTCTTTTTTCCTCTCTCCTGATAACAAATCGTTGACGACCAATGTTGCAAAACAAAATCTGCAGCGATTTCCTTGTAGCTCTGACTGCAAAAGAACACGTCAGCAACTTTCTCCATCAACACAAAGCAACCGTCGCCACTCGTGTGCAAAACAGTGATGATGTTGCATGCATGACGATTTTTTATTTTTTTATTTTTTTTTTGCATTCAACAGCTGTTTAAAGGAAGAAAAAAAAAAAACTTTGCCAGATGTTTTCATTTACAAATGAAATATTGATTCGAAAGTGACAATTTTCTGGAGGGAGAGCTTCACCATGAAACACACAGTCCAACAACATGAGACTCATATCCACCACAAAACAGCCAAAACTAGATTGTGCATTTGCAGGGTTGTTGTTTTGAGACCGTGGGAACTTAAAAAAAAAAAAGAAAAAGTGTTGCTTTTATCATCGTCCACCCTCTCTGAAGGTGGGGGGGAGTGGGAGGGGGGGAGGGGGAGTTTGCTCACCGATGGGAGGTCACACATACTTGGGCTCGTACCTTGGACCACTTAATGTGGGCGAGGTTGTTGGACTCATGCATTGGTTTGAGTGAGTGCTTCTCGAGAGGCGGTGGTGTGTAGCGGGGAGGAAAAAACAAAGAGAACAAAAAAAGAAAAAAAACGACAAGCAAAGATAAAAGAGCTGAGGACGCAGAGGGAGGTTTGAGAAGAAGAAGAAGAAGAAGAAGAACAACTCAACAATGGAACAGCGAAGAAGGCGACAATAAAATCACACCGGATGAAAGGCGGCGTCTTTTTATCCGTGAGTCGACAAGTTTAGACGTGCCGCGTTACCACGGGGCCGGACTTGTTGCTTTGAATATTACTGCTTTTGTCATGCACGCATTGTGTGTGTGTGTGTGTGTGTGTGTGTGTGTGTGTGTGTGTGTGCAGGCTCCGCTACCTGTTTCTCCTGGTACGACCTAGCAGCTTCCTCCTGCGCCAGCACCATCTCTCGCTCGGCCGTGATCTGGACGCTCTCCCTCAGGGCCTCCTCCAGCTCCTCGATGCGCTCCGTCTTCTGACGCAGAGTGTCCTGCATGATAATAAATAAATAAAAAAGCATTTGCTTGAACTTAGCAAACATGGGGTTTCCCCCCCGCCCCTGCAGATTTTCCAAGCACATTTCTCACCTTCACCTGCTGGGAGTTCTCAGACATGTTGTCCTCCCTCTTCCTGGCCTCGTCCATCAGCCGGGCGTTGCGGCTCTTCTCCACCTGCTCTTTGTGCTTCAGGGTCGCCACTTTTTTCGACTGGTCTTTCGTTTGCCTGCGGGGGGGGGGTTGCAGGGAGACACAGGCTTGATACCGCATTCGGGATATAAAACTGCTCAACTGTATCTTCTCATAGGGGCGCATGGTATCGAGGCAATGCTGTTTGCATGATATAGACCAGAATGTGATGGGGAAAAAAAAGCAATTTTCATGTTTACATACGCGCTTGTGAATGTGAGCTAAAGATATAAATGACTTTATTATTAACTTTAGCTTTACACATCCTAAAAAGCAAAACTATAGATTTGAAGAGTCCAGAAATATCACAGGTATTAAAAAAAACAAAAACAAAACATGAAATGTATTAGTTGATATTTTATCATCATAAAACTAATAGACCAAAAAAAAAAAACCGTCAATGTTATTGTAATATTTAATTCGCTCCTGCATCCTTTCATGTGGTTGAGGACGATTAAAACGCGTCACTTGACTCGGGTAAATTAGGTTTATTCTTTTAAGCTACACACAAATAAAATTGCGTCTGCAGCTCTTTATTAGGTTTTTTTTGTTTGTTTCAGACAAAACCCTAAAAGAGTTGGTCTTTGATTCCCAAAAAGAAAAAAAAAACGAGTCTGAGAAACAAAGAGTTCAATATGTCAGGAGGAGACAGTCGCTCGCAGCTCCGCACACTTTGAAGAGAGGCGCGGGCGAACGGACGGAATGAAATGTGAGAGGGGAACAAAGAGAAGAAGGAAAAAAAAAAAAAGTTGTGATGTGTCAGGGGAAGAGGAAAGTTGAAATACTGACCTGGAGGCCAAACTGGCGGGACGAGAATTTTCCCAGTGTAAAGATAAGAAAGCGATAAAGAGAAGAAAAAAACAACACACTCAGACAAATGCAAAGGAGCGAGAGAAGCGTCATCTCTGCTACAACACGTTGATGCATCACCGCAAAAAAAAAACAACAACTACAAAGTTCTCCACATCAGGCTTTTTTTTTTTTTTACAGCTCGGCTGCCAAGATACCAGATGAAAGGGAGATTAGATTTTAACGGGCCAGGCCACTACGCTCCCACTTACATGGTTTCATTGATAGAAAATCTGCACCGGCAGGAGGAATCAAAGGTCACCAGTCCAACATAGTGGGTGAGTTAACAAGCAGAGGACACACACACACACACACACTGAAAAATCCTCCGGCTTCTAAGCCTTTTCTCATTGGCCGTCTTTACGACAAACACTGGTCAATGACAGGAAACAGCTTCCTTTCTTTCTTTCTTTCTTTACCTCTCCAGCTCGTTGATCTTCTTATCCTTGTCGTTCTTTTCGTTCTCCATTTCCCGGAGGATCTCCAGGAGGCGGTCGACCTCGGCCTGCGCCTTCCCGGAGTCCTCTCGGTGGCGGGCCACTTCCTGCTCCAGGTTTTTAATGCGCTCGGCCAATTCGGTGTTGGCTTGAGCTTCCAGCGCTGCGTTTTGAGCCTGCCAGAGGACGAGAAATCAGTTCAGGGCGACTGCGCGGTGACGCCATTAAAAAAAAAAAAGTGACGGATTAATTGTGGAGATAAGTAAGAGCAAATCTGCATCCAAGACCTATTAAAGGCCGCAAAAAAAAAGCACGAGGCCAAGCAATATTACAACTATGGCTATGAAAAATATCAAGAACCAAATCTTAGAATTGAGCAAATATTTCAAAAAATCCAGTTGGCATGCTCCTAAATTCGTTGTGAAACTACAATAACTGACCAACATGAAAATGTTTGCTTCACACAGCGATTTCCTTTAAAATCCAGGCAAAAAAACCCAGAGAATAATAGAATTGCTTCAGAGAACACACCAATACCTACAAATGTATGTTATTGTTTTTTTGCCGGTTTCACACAATATTGAAGTATATCGCAAATAGTCATTGTGTCTTGAGCTGACACACAACCTACCGTCAGGGAGCAAAGAACAAATTAATAAAGTTTTAAGTTGTAATTTACACACTTGCTGGTCACCGTGGTTTGAACAGGGCAAGTATTTACCAGAAGAGAAAAAAAAAACCCTGATGGAATCAATGTTACATCACATTTTACACCACAATGTCTGAAATTGTCTGAAAAAGCTGATATATCTCACTCTCTTAAGGTGGTTCTCCAGTTTCAGGCACTCCTCTTTCTTCTGCTCCAAGTTGATCTCCATACTCTTCAATTTGGAGTCTTTCTTCAGCCCTGAAGAGGCCAGAGACGACGCATGCTCCTTCAGGTCCAGCAGAGAAGTCTGTGACACACACACACACACAATTTCCATGTTAAACTGACCTAGCATCAGGCCGAAAGAAATACATGAGACCTAACACAGGCATCCATGACTCATTGATGTTAAATAAAAAGGCCCATTTCTGACGAATGATGTTTTCAGCGTATAAATAGAACCGTAGCAGACAACAGCGCTGCCAATAGTTGTGCTTCGGCGTTTCTCACCTCTCTGTCTGACAGGTCTCCCTGCAGGAGGCTCAGCTTCTCCTTCAACTCTTTCAGATCCTTCTTGTTCCGGTCGAGCTCCTCCGTCTTCTCCCGCTCGTCTCGATCCCGCTGCTCCTTCAGACGCTCGATGATGCGCTCCTGCAAGAGGAAACGACGTCAAGATGGCTCTCGCGGATGCAAACCAAACGCACCCTTCTACAAATGCCCGGCAACGCAAGCTGCAACAATTCCCCAAAAACCAGAACGACATCCTTCTTTTTTTCCCTCCATGCGGGCCCTGCCGTTTTCTTTTTACGTATACTTCAGTATGTGTAGTCGGTAAATCCGATTTTTTTGTTTTTGTTGTTGTGACGTGTATTTTCACCTTTTCCGCAAGAGACTCTTCTAGCGTTGTGAGAGCGGTGTCCGTGTTGGACGTGTCGGCCTGCAACGACTTCACCCGCTCCTTCAGGCTGCTCATCTGCTTCTCTTTGTCCCTCAGCTGCTCCTGCAGGTTCTCAATCTGCAAGCACACACAAGCAGGGGTGGGGCAAGATATTGACCTCGGCACTTCAGCAAACGGTGCAGGCGGGTCTTGCAACCCTCTCACAAAACAAAACTCGCCCCTTGAGGAACAAGCAGCCCGTTTTTCACCTTCTTCTGCAGCACGTTGACTTTGCGCTCCTTCACTTCCAGCATGTCCTTGAGGTCGTGAATTTCCCCGTTGAGGGTCCCCTTCTCCTCCGACATTTCCTGTATCTGCTTGCTCTTCTTATTGAGCGTCGCCTCCTTCTCCTCCAGGCGCAGACGCAAAGCGTCCACCTGGCGAGGGCGAGGGGATGGGGGAACGACGTTAAACAACATATGACACGCGTCCACAAAAAAACCAAAAAGACATTTGGTGATCTTTGCTTTCGATTGCAATCAATTGGTTGATTGAAATACCTGTACGCCGAGTCTGAAAGTGAATAAATACGCACCTCTGTCTGGAGGATGGCGGCACGCTGCTCCTTGGCAGTGAGGGACTCCTTGAGGACTTCAATGTGCTGCTTGCTGTCCGAGAACTGGTTGGTCAGAGTCTCCAGTTTGGTCTGCAGACCCAGCATCTCCGTGTCTTTCCTGGAGAGGTCCTGCTTCACCTGTTCCATCTGACAGGACCGGAAACATTAGACAGTGATTACACGCCACAGCCGCAGACGACGGCGAAACGACGAGTCCGGGCAACGCCGCCCGTTGCCACCCTTCACCTTGTTCTTCATGAACTTCGTGTGACTGCGGTAGACCTCCATCTGCTTCATCTCCTCCTGACGCTCCTCGCAGCTGAGAAGGCCGTTCGATTTCATCATCAGGAGCTCCTCCTCCATGTCCCGCAGATTCCGCTCCATTGAGTTGATTTTTGCGTCCTGAGTTTTGGTAAAACGCACGAAGCATGGTGTGACCAAACAGCTCACACACACACACACACACACACACACACACACACACACACACACAACTTCCACACATACCTTCATGTCAATGACGGTCTGCAGAGCCTTCGTTTTGGTGGACTCGGGGGTTCCTTCGTATCGACGGTGCAGCTCCTGCTGGATCGGACGAGAGACACATTTCAGTACGAGACGTTCCATTCCAGACAGAAGCAGGAGGTCAAGTGGCCTGACTCGGTGGGCAATACCTCTCTTAGTGCGGTTATCTCCCGGTCCCTCTGGTCCAGCAAACTCTCAAGGTGATGCCGGTGCATCTCTGCGTCAGCCAGCCTTCTGGTCCGCTCCTGGTCTTCCTCCGATGCCTTGGCGGACGGTCCTGACACGGCAAGCAAACCAACTTTACAAACACGACGAAGCAAGTACAAAAGCATTAAGTTGGGGTTTGTTTTTTTTAAACACTTCCATGTAACCTTCTCCTCTAACACCCATAAAGGTGACAGAGCCACTATAAAATATATTTCTATTCAAACGACTCTCTGCAGGGGGTCTGAATGCACCTTTGCTCTGCAGCATCTCCAGGAGTTTCTTGATGGACTCGTCCCGGGCCCCGAGGGTCTGCTTCTGCGTGTCGATCCTCAGCTCCATCTCCTCCAGGGTCTTCCTCAGCAGGAAGAGCTCTTTGGCCTGCCTCTCGTGCTCGCCGTGGAGCCGGCGGTAGTTCTCCTCCGTGGGCTCCGACGTCAGGGCCAGGTCACGGCCTTGGCTGGAAGGATCTTGCTGGAACAGCTGGTTCAGGTCCCTCTGGATCCTCAGCTCATCCTGAAGAGCCTGAACAGTCATCTGGAGATGCTGGAGACAACGAGGAAATGCATGTTTTTGAAAACCTTTTTTATTTTTGGGGGAGGAAATACAATTAACACAGAGATATATGACCCGAAATGCGTATTGATCCTGTGAACTGATAAACAGACTCCAGCCGGCCCACTTAATAGGGATGGATCCCGGCAGCATATTGTGTTACATCTTGTTAAAAAAATAAAAAAATAAAAAAATCAGCTTCTAATCATGACTAAAAATGTATAAAGGTCTTAGCTGGCAACAGGCTGGGCTTTGTGTACAGTGTTACATTTCATGCCCAGAGAAATGCAAAGTGGTGCAACACAATCAGTCCAGTATAGTATTGCATTGTGTGTGTGTGTGTGTGTGTGTGTGTGTGTGTGTGTGTGTGTGTGTGTGTGTGTGTGTGTGTGTGTGTGTGTGTGTGTGTGTGTGTGTGTGTGTGTGTGTGTGTGTGTGTGTGTGTGGCATCTGACGCCACGGACACTCGGCAGGGCTACGATGAGACAGTAACACTGCGCTCCACTCCGCTCTGCAGCAGCTGTGAGCGTTTTCAGACGACGGGAACAAAGGGAGAAGTCAGTGTCTGCCTTCGTTTCTCTCCGTCCTCCGCCTCCTCCTCCCTCCCCCCCCCTCTCCTCCCCTCCACCAGCTCGCACTATCCTCTCCTCCTCGAACACACTGTTCAGCTACCTTGCCTGCTCTCGCCTCATCTCCTCCTCCCTCTTCTGCTCTCACCTCTCTCCTCTCGCTCGCCGTCCCTTCCCGTCACCCTCTCCACCCCGTGACTAAGGCTGACTCACCGCTTGTGACTGCGCCGATCCAAAACAGAGCGGCACAAACACACACTCTCCTGCCTTTCCTTTGCACCCCCCCCCACCAATGTTCTCACTCTCTCTGCCCGAGGAGAGACAACAGTCAGGTGTCTGAGCCGAGAAAGCACAAGACAAGAGGAGATGTGATGCACCCAAACGACACTGAAAGCAAATGCCGAGTCACCATTTGTGAGGACGACCCGGCTCCACGAATCAGGACTCGTCCTCACCAAAGGTTCAAATGTACAGAAGTTGACAATAGTAACGACGACACCTTGGATCTCTCTACATTAAAAAAAAAAAATGTTTTAGGGCCAGACATCAACATTAGTGGACGTTCCATCGCATCAGTGCATTAATAAATGTGGTGTTTTATCCACGGGCGAGTAAGATGACAGTTACTTCACCCAGGTTGGGCGTTACTACACAGTCATAACAGCAGATAAATCCCCCCCCCCCCCCCCCAGTAGGGAACTCAATGTGCTGCAGCCGAAACCAACTGAAAAGTACATGTACACCCATGAAGCTGGAGCTCCATACATTGAGGGTAACGCAGTTTCTCTGAAGCTATAATCATCCAAATGCCTCAGAGGGTGTGTGTGTGTGTGTGTGTGTGGATGTGCGTGCCCATGCTTTTTTTTGCACTGCACGTGCGCCAGCGTAGGAGGCGGAGGCAGATGTCAGGAAGCAGACATCTTTAAATTAAAGCACCCACTGATTAGCCCTGCTCTCGTCAGGCATTGCTGGGAATTAGTCCAGAGTGTGATTCTGTGACTCAGCAGGGGAGAAAGCAGTAAATTACACAGGTCTGCCCATCCATTAAAGAATTGCGGTGAAACAAAGACAATTTTCTCCTCGTTAATGAAGCCTAATTTTCCCCCAAGTCCTACGACACAGTGCAAGACCTCAGTCCTATTTACCCCGTTGCGTTTGTTAAATACATACACACTTGATTAAAAATGAGAAGGGTAAGACTTGCATTATTGTATGTCGCGCAATATCAAGGGAAGGGCAATTAGCAGAACACTGACATAAAGCCACAGAAATACAATTGAAAACCTTTGTAACTGTAGAATTAGGATGAAGGAACTAATTTGGATAAACAGACGTAAACACACTGAGTAACGAAATGCTTAGTAAATACGTCATACAATTGATTTAACAAAGAGGCGCGAGGTTTCAACACTAAAATGGAAAACGTCACTAGACAGAATAAGAAAACCCAATAAAAATCTTTTTAAATGCTTTTAAAGGCGTCAGCATTAACATGGACTGTGCTTAAGGAAGCCACTTCTTTATTACCTGCGAATAAGTTCTTATCTTTCTTTAAATTTCTCCCGTGGTTGTACGGCTGAATACCTACCGCCATCTAAACGGGCTTCCTCTGCGGTCCTTTTTTCCTTGTTCACCGCATCCAGGACTTTCTCGTAAACATACAGAAATGCTAATACGGCCATTAGACGTACACGCTCTTTCATCTACTCAGCGTGAACGTATAGCTGCACATAAGAGGATTAACTAGATGTTTCAAAAAAAAAAAAAAAAAACCCTGCTCCCAACCGATGCAGAGAGAATAGAACGAGGCAGAGGGAGAAGCGCTCTCAGACGAAAAGCCGACACTTTTCAGTCGGTGGAGTTGTATTTTCCTTCTCAAAAGTACATTCGGCGAAAGGCGGCTTGGAGCATCTACTCAACTGCAGAGGAATTAAGTCGAAATGCTCAGAAACAAACGTGTTGGGGGTTTGCTTGTGGGGGTCTTTAACCCTCTTAAAGACCACACATCAATGGGAATGCTCACCTGCGCTTCATCCTGAATGACGCGGTACTGCTCCTTCCAGACGGTGATCTTGGAAACCTCGTCTTTCCTGAGCGCTCGCTCCTTCTTCAGCTCGGGGCTCCAGAAGGTCTTGATGGAGTTCATGGAAGAGCTGAGTTTGCTCTCCTTGACCTCCACCTCTCGTCGCAACATCTCGTTCTCGCGCAGAACCTGGAGAAACAAGTCGAAACAAGGATCACTTGACAACAAACCGTCATGGAAAGACTCCTTGGAAGAAGTGTGTCAATTTGCCACGTACCTCTTTCAGTTGCGACTGCAGGTCAAGGATGGTGTTGTCCCTGGCCTGCCTTAAAGAGTGGGGCACGGTGGAGGCCATGTGGTGGTCCCCGAAAGCCAGGGCGTCCCCCGCCATCATGCCCGCGGGCAGCATGGCGTTGCCGGGCACCGAGGTGGAGATGTTGGGAGTGCTCGCCGCCACCACGCCACCGCCGCCGCCGCTACCCCTCGAGCCGTACGTCACCCTCTGCCTCCCCATAGTCGTCACCGTCCCGCCGCTCTTGGGAAGGTGGTCTCCCGCCATGGCGACCTCGTTGTCGCTCAGGTACATGGGCCCCGAGGTGGCGTACGCGGCGTTGAGGGACTGGATGTTCTCCATGGAGAGGGTCTTGCCTCCCGCGCCTCCCGGCCCACCTCCACTGCCCCCGGTGCTGTTGGTGCGACGGTGTCCCATGCGGGGCGAGCGGGGAAGGCGGGGGGATCGGCCGGAGCCCTGGCCGCCGGTCCCGCCGACGTCTCTCCCGCCGCTGTGATTGGCATCCCCTCTGCCAACGGAGCGGGCGCTGCCGTACATCGTCTGGCGAGACGGGTGAAAGAAGCCCGGCGGAGAAAGTGGCCTAGCGCCCTACGTATCTCGGGACTCTCACGGAACGCCGTGTGCCGGGAGAGGAGGGGGGGGAGGGGGGTCCTGCTTCAGCTGGGCAGAGTGGGCACAATGTTCATGGTACACAAGAGGTCTGGTTCTCTGCACTTTCAGAGCCAGACGACGCCAAACAAGTGTTCCCTCTCCTGACGGGAGTGATCCAGCGCCGCGAACGCTGACATCAATCTGAAAAGAGAACACAGCCGAGCTTCAAAACCTTCGCAAACAATGGCAACACAAAAGCTGGCGTCGTAAACAAAACAGCCACTGAATGCATGTCAAGTCGGCGGAGCAGTACGAAAGCTACGTTGTTGTTTTTTTCCACAAATAGCAAGCCGAGGGTGTAAAACACTGAATTTATTTCATTAACTGTGATTTGGTCTTTGTGTCTCCTGAGCTTCTCGTCATGAACTGCTTATAGTTCCACAAATTTGATTTCGATTTATCTGCCGTTTGAGTGTAACACCGATTTGTTTTTACTCACTTGCCATCAATAAAATCTAACCAACCCAATTGGGAGGAGGAGGAGGGTGCGTGTGGTCGACTGACTTTACCTCGAATAACCCCCGCAGTTACAGACACTTTGCTCACGGTGTGAATTTTTTTTTTTTAACACGTAATACACCCTTAATACATCCGCACTGCAATACCAGCTTTAATACAAAGGTATGGAACTTTAAGAACTAAGTGGATTTAGGTCTGTCTGCCATAAAATACACGCTTTGATCGCATACATATACAATCCCACTCTGGGATATGTTTTTTTTTTTTGTAGGTCATCGTGAATTGGCTCTTTCGTTTTTTTCTCGCCGTTGTGATGAATGTATGTGTGGAGGAAAAGGGGGAAAAAAAACCTGCAGTTATTCAACTTCAGCCTGCGTGGCCTTGTTAGCAGCTAATGCTGCTAACATTCCTCTGTCCACCGCTACTCTTGCTCCCTATCCCCTTTGTGTTCCGCTATGAACAAAAAAACAACAACAAAAAACTGTGAATCTCTCAATCCTCTCCACATTGTGCTGACTCAAAGGATTAAAACTAAAAGGGGGGGGGGGGGGGGGGGATTGTACATGGTGGACATTGTTGGGAGAGAGGTGGGGAGAGAGAGGGAAAAAATATATATATCCCAGATGTAAGACCAAAAGAAATATATAAATAATAATCAAAAAGAATGGATGGATAGAGGGGAGTTCAGGCTGTGCTGTGTGAGAATCTGTGTCGTTTAACGTGGGGATTAAAGCATTTTTCCCCCCCACAACCAACAACAATCCTTGCCCGAATCCGTACAGCGTCTGCTTTTGGAGACACCCATATCAAACCATATCCATTTTCCTCCCTCCATGCTCAGCCGTTTCTCCTTCCAACCTCCGGGGTTCTTCACGTCCACACACACACACACTATTAACCTGATCAAACACACTCCTGACCTTAAACTCACCGTTACAGACGATCCATCCGATTTACGTGGACGCTGTTTTTTTTTTTTTTTTCCTTCTTCCTCGCTAACACAAAAGCCAGTGGTAATAAAATAAAAACAAAACAAAACAAGAAAATCTCTCTAAACAAACTACCTTTCCCCCGTTGTACCGCCGCAGCTCGGATCGCCACCGGCACCGAATCGTCAACCGGATGGAACGCGAGTCGCCAAAGCGGGCATCTGAGGTTTTAAAAGCAGGATACGCGTGTATCTGATGGTGCCATCTTTTCGCCAGCAGGAGCAAGCGGCTCGCGGAGAAGCCAGGGCGCCTTCAGTGACGTCAAGCCTCCGCTTTGCGCGTGCACGGCCCGCCTTCGTCCGCCACGCTTTAAATTTTAAATGCGCGGTCACGACCCGAAGGTGGAGGACGGTGCAGGAGCGCGACACCTGCATTTTTTAAATATCGGACAAAAAAAAAACAACAAAAAAAGAATTAGCTTCACTGTGAACGTTCAACTGGTGGGGGTTATGCAACATTAAAATCTGCAAGTTTGATTGTGAGTTTGTTGTTTGACCTCATGATTTTACAATATAACATCATTATTGCATTTTTTCCCCTCTCCTGAGGCGAAAATTGCTTTCATGATTCAGTGTTTTGTGTGAAATACTGTGAAAAAGCGTACCTTTGGCATTCATTTTTAGTCAGCAAACATTCCAGTAGGGGGCAGTGTTGACTTGTGAATTACGGATGGATGCAAGACGTGCAGGTTTTCTTTTCCCCAAACTTTAAAATATGGAAGTGTGAATTAATTATAGTGTATGGCCGTGGTATTTTGTTAACTACTCTTTATTGCTAGATAAAACTATGTGTTTATATTTTGGTACGTATTAACTGACACATAGTGACATATTTATCAATGAACCTTCATTGGTCATCAAAGAGGTATCTTTGGTATACTTTTAGACTGATAAAAAAAATGTTTGTATCATACCTGATTTGGTTACCCCCCAGTTATGTTTTCCTGCAAGGAGCTACCTAAAGTCCTATACTACCTATACTGGTAGTACCCTGCCTGTGTCCAATGTTAGCTGGGATCAGTTCCAGCACCCTGAACGGAATAAAATAGTATAAAGGATATAAAGAAAATCATTGTGATCATGTAAACCCAACAGGAAGTCAGCCATTCTGCATTAGGCGTGAAATGCGTGAAAAATATTCCTGCTAAGGAGTAAGTCCCGAGGCCTCAAATCTGGCCCTTCCTAATGAAAACATATCGAAATGTGACTATAATCTCAAAAAGATGTGGCTATGGCGCTACAATGAATATCTGATGAAACAAGAAGGGAAGTGCGAATGTCCATTCATAGCCATGGCGCTACAAATTGTTAGGAAGAAGTTTAAGGAATTATATTTTTACATACCACGGCTTCAAACTTTATGATGTCATCCTTGAGAATGGTGGATATATGTAGCGTGCTGAGTGAGCCACACAAAAATGTCATGACACCCAAACTCTAAACCCAACAGGAAGGCCGCCATTTGGCACTGTGATGTTCCAACAGTTGTTCTCGGTGAAAGGGGTGTCAAAATTCTTCCGCAAAAAGCCAAAGGGCATGGCCATGTCGAGCATCACGAGAATCTTTTGGTTTGCCATGAAACAGGAAGTGAAGTGGAACTCTGCTTTACATGCTGCAATGGGCCTAAAACGTTACATGCTTGATCACAAACCTCTGATCAAATCCACATGCCAATATCCATCGACATAGCGCCACCTGCTGGCAATAGGAAAGATCACGTTTTACAATTGTATGTGTTATCAAACACTACGTGACCTTATTCGCCCTAAATGTGGTGTTGTGAGTGGAAAACATGTCGATGTTGATTCACGGTAAAAATTGTGACTTTTTTGTATCCATGCACAGGTCCTGCAGCAGGCTGCATGCAGCAGACAGGCTGACAGGCGTCCTGCTGAGAAACCTGGCAGGGGGTCATTTGCATACCAACAGTGACTTTAGCTGGGGGGGGGGGGGGTATCTGGTCAAGGGCTGTGTGAGCCACACAATTACTTAACACTTAGCCCACATTTCCAATTGCATTCTGATGTGCACCAAAATTCAACGTGCACCATGTTCCAAGGGCCATGGGTGTGCGGGGGACCCATTCAACACTGCCCCTGCAAGCTTTATCATTTCAGGCTGCATTTCTTGAACGCGTGCATACTTACAAACTTGCATATATGACCACAATTGTTTTTGTATTTGTTGTTTTATCGAAATTATATACTTGAAATGTCTTAAGAATGAAGGTAAAGTTGGGTGTGATTACCTTTGTGTGTGTGTGTACACGGTGTGTCACGGTGGTGAGGTCATCGCTGAGTTGCGCAGGCGCATTAAACAAAAAGCCGTTTCTTCGTCAATCTGAAGCAAACTGCGCCGCTGTCTGATTGAAAGCGACACAGACCGCAGCGTTCGCTAAAACAAGCCGTACTCGCCTGTCACCCTTCGTAGACGTATTCTGCTTTCGTATCTGTGAGGACGGATACACGTTTGGACGTTTTATTTTTTTTTTGTTCCTTTCCGCCGTGGACCGTCGCTTGTGTTGTGGATACGCTGTCGAGGTAGGTTTCTCCCTGCCGGCTAGCCATTAGCCGAACCCGACCGACCACCGGGGAGCACCGGACGTTCGCGTCGTGTTGTAGAACACAGGCGAATTTTAGCCAATTAAAGGTGGTTTACTGAGGCCGTTGGACGTGGAGCAGCGGCTCAAATGTCCCATTATGAACTGCGTAATAACAATACGGCCGCTGCGGAGAGCGTCCAATTGAATGTTGGGACAGCCTGGAGAGGTCGGAACTGAAGTTGGCTTCTGCACGGGAGTCGAGAGGACCCACGCGATAGAAAACTTGTTTAAAATTGTTCCTCTTAAACAGGGAGCGTCGGTCTCTTCGACATAACTGAACCCTGCAATTGTGTCTGGAACGAAGACGATACGGACAAGACCATTAAATCAGATCGAGTCAATAAATCACTTCACAAACCACGAGAGGCCACTTACTGTAAGAGTAGATCTGATAAAGTTCATGGTGGGAGACTTGCCAAGTCTTTTTTTTTTTCTGGGTCCCGGGGAGGGGGGGGGGGGGGGGCAGTTACGGATGTAACTCATAGTTTATTTAAATACATTGCAAGTGTTTATATAGTCTATATAAACCGATTCACCTACACCTTTAGCTCCTCAAAGGTAATTATTATTTATGTCGGTTTCTAACGCGTGTCAATAACAACAAACGCAACAGAAGTTTGCGACAGGGTGAATATACATTACATCTTTGTATTTCTTCTATACCAGAAGTCTGCACCCTGCGGATTAGGTAATGGGGCAAAAACTGATCAAATAGCTTTTTAAAAAACTTTTTAAATGATGGGGGGGGGGGCTGCTTTAAAGAAAGAGCCAAATAGTTGGAACTGATCAAGGGTCAAAATTGTCTTAAAAATATGCATGAAACCTTTAAAATCAGGTACAAACACGGCTAAGAATGTTAAGAAATGTTTGAAATCCTAAACCGTAATTGAAACTGCATATATGCGACATAAAACAGTTCACGCTCATCACGTTTATGCCTCGTTTTAGAAGGTTGAATGTGTTTTTTCGGCTCCAATTAAAACTTAATTGTGCTCTTTTTGGTCGATAAAGGTTGCAGACCCCCCTGTTCTAAACCAAAAGAAAGTTTTGGCCTCTCGTTTTGTATATATTGCCCTTCAGTCTGCCCCTGTGCCTGTGGGACTGGAAGCCTATGAGTCGGAGGCCAACTTCAGGCGTTGGAGGCTGGAGGTGATCCGCCTCTTTGAGGCCATTAGTCCCGCCCGGCTAACCGTTCGCCAAACACGGGCAGCTCGGCTCACTTCACCCCGCGGTTAAACCGGGCCTTGGCTACCCGCTATGATGCTAATCATCCAAAATGAAACGGGCATCGATAAACTCGGAGACTAATTTCCAGGGCGAAAGAGTGGAGGTGCGTTGACAGTATCTCTACTGCAGTGGTGGCTGTCATAAACAGTGAAGCCAGAGACGGGGGCGGAACACTTTTTTTTTTTTTTTTTTTTTTTTTTTTTTTAAAGACGAGATCCGGAAATTAGTCACTGCCGGTGATCGTTTCCCTGTTTGAGGATTAGCCAGCCGCCAAGCTAACTAGCAGTGGGAGCTAGCCCGGTGCTCGTTAGCAGGCTAACAAAGAGCCGCTGCTCCTCCGCGCTTGTTACGCCGAACTCGATGTTTCCGTCCTCAAATAGCACGTAGGGACGTTTATATACCAGCCGAGGAATTGGTATGTAATAATCGTGTGTTTGTACATGCTCACACGGCCAAATCGTGCGGCCGATCGTTTAATGTAGGTCGTTATTGCGGCTAATGTTATCCGGTGTGGTTCTTTCATTATTGTTGCTGATCATGGCTGCAGCCAAAGGCTGGACAACATAGATGAATAATAAGTCACAAGCTTCACGTTGCAGGTTTGCATGATTAAAGCAGCACTTACAGAACTGCAGTAAGACAAAACTATCCCCCATGGCATTCCCATGTGGAACGTCACAGATGTTCTCCAGCTATAATTAATGAAATGTTTGTTTATACAGCTTTAATGGGTTGGGTTCAGGGCGACTATAATAATGCATTAATCTCATTATGTGTAAAACTTAAAATATATATATATATATATTATTTAATCTGTTTGCCAAAAGTGCATTTTGGATTTGTTCCACATCTCTTTTTCAGAATTATTTCATCTGTTTGTTTTATATTGTTTGGCTGGAAAATAAATACTAATTTAAAGGTGGAGATGTACTTTACATGTTATTTTCTTTGACATAATAGAGAAATCAGATTGGAGAGTGGGCTAGAGAACATGAACGTAATATACAAGCTATGTAATCTTTCAATAATTTAGTAATGAAGCACAAGGCAGCTAATTTCATTACCAATTTGTCCGTCCTTCAGATATATAGTGCGTGTAAATGGCCATAGTAATGTTATTAACTGTACTTGGAAAACCCACTGTTTTTTTTTTCTTCATATCTTGTTGACATTTGATATAAACTGTCTGAAACATATCATCATGCTTATGTTGTCTGTTTTCTCTTGCAGTGAACCGGATTGACTCCAAACGGTCCAGCCTGCCTTCTCCTGCACCAGAGTGCTCCTTGCCAGTACCTGTTGTAGGCTCTGCATGTTTGTTCCTCACCAGTGATTCCTTATGCCCGATCGAAGCAGCACCCTGTGTCTTACAGGATGGATGGTGTGGACTTAAAGACACTTGTGTATCAACATCAGCACTCTGCGTTCTGCCGTGGTGTTCAGTCTTCAGCCATTTATGAGAGAACACCTCCCATCCTACTACTTCAGTCCTCAAATTATAAATATAAAGACTGTCTCTGAGCAGCAAAAAAGACCACAACGGATTGAAGTCCTCAGTCTCTCTATCTTTCTGTCTTTTTAAAGCACATAGACCCCTCCCCCAGAAGCCTTTCTGGCCGACATGGAATTATAATTTTTTTTTTAATTTACAGATATTATACCCCCTTACTTGTGTGGGTGGTGGGATGTCGGAAAAGCCAGACGACAAAATGGTGAAGTTCTTGGCCCCCCCCCAGAAAAGTCGGAATGGTCCCAGTTCTGGTTCGGATTCAATGGTGAGCGAGGGTCGGCCGGCAGAAGTCAGCCGCCGCCATCACACCATGGATCGTGATCGATGTAACGCCGAGCATCGTTTTTTACGCCGTAGCGTCATCAGCGATTCCAATGCCACAGCGTTGGCCCTTCCTTTACCCAGCAAGATCCCCATCCCCGTACCGCAACCGGTTCAGCAACGGGAGCCTGTCCCCCAGCGCCAAACGGTTGTCAGTACACACTTACCGAAGCCCGAACCCAGTTTATCCAAGAATGAGAAGTCTGCCAACAGTGGGAGACAGAGAGAAGAGAGGAAAGACATTGAAATAGCCAAGGTGAATGTAGTGCCTTCAGAGCAAGAGCCCGCCGTCGTCCAAGATATCTGTGATGGAGAGGTGGTGGCGGCTCCCCACTTAGTAACGTGCTTAAGAACAGAATTGCCAAGTCAAGCCGGACCCGAAAGAGCCGCCGAAGTCAAGGGGCATCAGGAAGAAGAGGGCGAGGAAGACGATAAGGATTCTGCCAAGGCGCGCGCCGAGGCAGAGCAGCGAGAGGCCGAGAAGCGAGTTCAAGAGGACATCGAGGAGGCAGAGACCAAGGCAGTGGGAACCTCGCCCGATGGTCGCTTCCTGAAGTTTGATATAGAAATTGGCCGTGGCTCCTTCAAGACCGTCTACAAGGGCTTGGATACTGAGACCACTGTGGAGGTGGCATGGTGTGAGCTGCAGGTAATATTTGTTTTATAAACCTTCTCTCTAGTACAAATTCTAGTCCTTCAGACTGACTCAAGGAAGCAATTAGGATCACCGCAGTAGTACATTTTCATTTATATAGTTTTCTATTTTATGGATGAGTCAACGCAAAATGTTGAGATTGTTGTCATTTGTCCTTATTGCGCACCTCTCATCAAAACCTGGATAAAAACTTCACATTTTTCTGTGTGTAGCTTTGACGGTGGCGCCTGGTGTGACTTTTGAGTTCACTGCAAGACGTTGGCAAATTATGAGACATTGTTGGAACTTGTTTAATGGGTGGTTATAACTTTCAGTAGCACTTGAGACACAAGCACTGGCCATAAACAAGATGTGAGGTTAGACATTTAATGGGACTGGATAATGTGCAGAATAGATACTTGCATTAGGTCTTTTCCATCTCCGAGGGTTTTCTGTTGCATCAATGAATCAGTTTGCAAAACCGGGATTGTAGAAGCTAAATTGAGAAACATTTTGTTTTGCAAAAACTCATTGTTTTTTTTTTTTATTTCCCTAAAGTAATTACATCTTGTCTAAATTGTTCTAAAAGCATAAAATATTAGACTTGATTGGCCTGTCGTTTTCAGAGGCAGTAGCTGGAGCAAATTGCTTTGGTTTAGAAAATCTCAGCTTTAACTTGTTTTATTCTTGTTTTGTTAAAACTGCAGTGTAAACCTTGGAATCCCTAAAAAATAATGAGTCCTTCTGTCTGTCCCATTATAGCAGCTATAATGGCCCACGGCGGAGTTTGACCTCATTCGCCACATGAATGTGGTCTTTTACTGTCACGCTTTCACCCGGGTCCCCGAGTGCAATCGGCCTCGCCCGGCAACAGATAGAAGCACGGCTCCTCATGCACACTGGTTTTAGAACAATGTGAAGATTGCAGGCACGTGCCCCCCCCCCCCCCCCCCCCTCTCTCTCACGCAGACGGCAGCATGCGCATGCGTCATGCTTTACTGCTCTCAATGCTTGTGTGAATGCAAAATGGGTCACATTCCTCACAGAGGAATCTCCTGTGTGAAGCACAGCAGGCTGACCTGCCAAGGCCTGCTTCGAAACCATCACTCCGCCTCCCTCCTTCCTCTCTCACTCCCCCACAACCCACCCCCCACCATTGTGCTTCCAATATTTTAGAATTTGAAGTTGAGTTTACGTCACTCACAGTTTTTCCCTTTTGGATTTACTCATTTTTTTACTGAGCTCCTGATCAAGTTACTTTTTTTTTTTTTTTACTGGGTATTATAGTTGCTCCTTGTAACTTTTCAGTCCAGTAAGTTCTTGGTTTGTGAAGCCTACAAGAAGGCATGAGCCTGAAGTAAGGCTGTAACAGAGGAGTGTATCTGACCACTTCTAAAAAAGCATCAACTTGAAAAGAAAAGAAAAAAATATGGCAGTTGTCTGATTGGAAACTATGTCAAAATAGCTTCTGCATTTGAGTGGTTTTTTGTGATTCTTTTTTTTTCTCAGCAAGTCTTAAAAAGGAATTTGAAACTGAGTTGGTGGATTAAAAAAAAAAAAAATCTATAATGCTTGTTACCTACTTAATCGTGGTGATATTGGATTTCTATGGTGTCTAACTCGGTGCAAAAAGGTTGTTGGAATTCGTTTTTTGTTTTTTTCAGATTTAGAAAGGCTGTGCTTTGAGTTCATTGTTAGTTCTGTAATAGGAGCGCGTAACCAGACACCCCCCAGTCCTCCTGGAGCTGAGGCCTCAGAAGTTTCAGTGTTACAGACTAAGAGCTGAAATCCCCGTCACATGGCTCCGGCTGCTAAAGCAGTCGCATGATCCCACTGTTTCATACGTTTTGCACAACTCAAGGATTCATCTTTGGACTCCTGTTTTTTTGTATCTGCTTTCTTTTTTTCCCTTTAGCTTTATGGTTTGTTTTTTTTTTTTTTACATTTGTCATAACGGCTAAGTTCTATCTGGAGCGCTTACCACTAGTAAAATTCTTTGCATTTTCTGCTCCGGCTGCATGAAAAATTGCGATTATTTTCCTGAGAAGCAAATAAATACCGTGTGAATTAATTTCAAGGGTTGCACCGAGGAGGACGAGAGTAGAGGCTCGTCTAATTAATTTGCCTGCTTCCTGTTGATGCCAGAATCAGTGATGCACACATTAATCAGGTTTGCCACTTACTTGTACTCTGGGAATTTAATGTCAGTTTGAAAGCAGCAGCAAATCACGAGGCCGTTTGCCAACGCAACAAATCTGACAGGTTCTACCATGTGATCGTCTTTAACATCTCGTCCACAAGGTTAAAAATGTAGCGTCATGTGTCATGAGGCTCATTTCAGTATTTTTGAAAACCAGGAAGGACAGTTATCGACATGGACAAACATGTGTGAGAATCATGAGTCCACACAAGTTGTGTTGTTCTTCCCTCAACCTCGGGACAGAAAAGTTTCAGACGAGCTGGCCAATCACATGTTCAGTGTTTGGAAGGCCATCTGTCCACAAGTCGTCTTAAGAATCCTAGGCGTTCTCTCTCCCTCCTCACCCACCCATGAACCCACACATTTGTTTCACATCTCGCGTCGCAGGCATGTCTGAGCAGTAAAGTAGGTCAACTCCGCGAAGGGGAAAAAAGAGAAATGCATTTGGAGACCTCCCCCTTCCTTTGCTCACTCATCCTTTTTCAACCATGTCATCTTTCTCTCGCCTCCCTCCCCGCCTTCCTCCTCTCCAATGGCTGACTCGAGGCAGACTTTGAAAGATGAGGAAAAGGCATCCTCCTCGAGCGTTTTTTTGGGGGGGGTGGGGGGTGGGGCTCTTTCCAGCTGCCTCATGGCATTCACTGGGAGTGACGGGCCACACCAAAGTAGTACAGCACAGGGACTTGTTCTTTTTAGGATTGTTAGATTACAGGGATGACTAGTGAAAGTGGTAAATGCACGGTTTTGCCAATATATACGCTTCTACATGACGTTCGTTTCCTGGAAGGCTACGGCAAATGTCTAACCTTCACTCACTGATTTTGATGTCACAAAAAAAAAAAACGACGGTTAATTGTCCTATAACCATTTTGTCATTTTGAGCAATCTGGTTCAGTTCTTTCTTTCTGCTCAAAAAAAAACCCCAACCCCAAACATTTCCAGCAGTGATCTTTGATCTCTTCACATGATCTTTGATCTCTTCACATGTCACACCTCCTTGGGCACGCTCTGGAATTCTGCCAGCACAGAAAGGGCTTTACATGCAGCAGTTAAGTAACTGAGGATCAAAGTGTTTCGCCAGGCCTCCTTGGCTTCTCGCTATTGTTCAAAATCTGGTTGTGTGTGGCACGCAGAGCTCTATCTAGCCCTCAGTGTCAACCTCAGAGTAGGAACCTGACAGAGCCAGCCCTTGGCATGATCCCGGCTTTTTTTTTTTTTCTCTCCCTCAAGTCTAATTTTAGAGTTGTTGGGTTATTTATGATGGCCTTTGCCTAGAAGCAGTATTCTCCTCTCTGCCTAAGTGGCACTGTGGTAAACTGGCATGAGATGTGAATCAAGTGAAGTCGAAAACACCTCGGGTCATAAATGTGTTCAAATAGTAACAGACCTTGGCAACTACAGGTGGGGTTAACGTCATTGTATCTGTGTTTTGTGACTTTCTACATCTTTAAACATGTGGAATGGAGCCAAAGGACATATAAAATAATGAGGCTGGTTTGTATGGCTTTTATCGATGAGAAATAAAATTTAATTACATGTTTGGTAGTTTACTTTTTAAACCCGTTAAGATATTATCAGAATCATGGATTTCTACATATCAATACATACAAATATATTATATACCATGTTTATTGCCACACTTTTTTACTTGGTAGAATAAAAGTTGATTAAGGATGCCTTGTATCTTTCTTTATTAATTTATTTGGAGAGGAAAGAGGTAAATGCCCCAGCATTATAAACAACAATAATTTAAAAACAAACATAATGACAAGAGAGATGGAGTTTGAGTCCAAAACAAGATCCACTAAGTGAAAATAAAAAGCGTTAACTATACAGGTGTTCAGTGACGTTGTCTGTAGAACTATGCGCTTTCAAATATACTACATTTTCTCCATTATTTTCATTCGTGTTCATCAGAATTACTTTGAAGCGGTACCTCCAGTTTCCACCATGCATGGCTTCTCTTACATCTTTCAAAGACTCTTTTAGTCTCGTGTTCCACAGACGAGGGTTATGATGTATACTTTTTGCAGAGGCAGTACTTTCACTCCAGCTTCTCAGTAAAGTGACTCATGCCTACTTTGTCCCGGCACTGATTTAAATGCAGCAGCTGTTGGTGCCCCAGCGCACGCCTGGTTAGTTTGACGTCTCAACTGTCGAGAAATATGTACGCAGTCTGCAAAAGCCTTAGTTTGGGATCTATTACTTCACAGTCTGATGCCAACTTTGAACGGTTGCGATTAGCTTGGTGTGTTTGTTTATTTATGTGTCTGTTTTTGGGTAGGCGGTCTAAATTTTGGGCTGGTCTCAGGTCAGTGATTAACACCGATGGTCCGAAACAGCTGCCAGTCAAGCATGCCTTACTGCAGGCGCTTGTTTTTAGAGACTTTAAAGGGTATTCACCCAATGATACATCAACCCAATGAATGTTTTCACATGACAGTGAGGCTGATAAGTTTGAGGTCTTTGACGATCACACGGTTGTAAATTCTCCCCAGGGCCCGTTACAGGATGTTTGTGATATACGGATGTATATCATGAGGTCAGTTCGGAAGTTTGAGATGATCCTTGCGGCGTCGCATGCTCTCATCTTGAAATCTCAGGGCCTCGGAATGCAGCTGTTGATGTTTTTTTGTATGGCCGCCCTGACATGATACACAGATGGAGAAAGGGAAACCACCACCCAACCCAACAAAAAGATTAATATTCCAGAAAGTAGGTCAGTTGGTCTAACTGCACGGAGGAACTTCGTTTGCTCTCTCATCACTTTTGTGTCGCCTTTCGTTGAGTTGTGGTCGTTTCTCCTGGCTCCTAATAGCTATTCGTAACAAGGTTTACTCCATTTTTGTTTGTCTGCCCCGGGTTTCACCCCCACACACACACACCTCCTAGAAAAAAAACAAATCATAATAATCATCCCACCACCCGACACAATAGCTCAAACTATGACTGGCTAGTCTAACTTAAGGTATCCTTCAAGGCAGCCTCACAAAAGTGTAAAATTGACCCGTGCTCACAAAGGGGCTCTATTTCCTGGACAGCCTGGCTCTTGGCCAGGTCTCTGTGGATTTCACTGGAGGCCTTTGGCTGCGTGTTTTCACTGGGCTTGTCCAACAGCCGTAGTTCTGCTGCTCCGTCGCCACGCTCGTTGTTGAATGTAGGTCACAGGAGGAATCGCTCAAGTAACTTGAGACGGCTGGTTCCAGCGTGTTTAGGATATTTCTCTTAATGCACAGAACTTAACACAGACGTTGATGCCCGTCTTTATTCCTGCAGGAGCAGTCGGCGCTATCGCGTTCACATTCAATTTGGAGTGATTCATTGACAGCCCACCAGCTGCCTGATATATGTTGATATCTGAGCTTTGTTTGGAAGGGGCAGAGCATATTCTTGGACAACAACTGCACAATCTAGTTCTATAGTCATTGTTTTGTGGGATTGTGAATAATTTTGTCTGAACACAAGCACTTCAATACGTGTTTACGGGGACAGCAGTTAACTTTGCTTCAAATGCTAATGGGTGTTCTTTGAAAATCAAACGCTTAAAATGAAATTGTGCAGAAATTTCTTCTGGTGTTCTTGCGTGAATAATTTGTTTTATTAATGTGGATTAAGCCTATTTTACAGGGGAGTCGTATGTTGACTTTTCCTGTTAAAAAGATGATTAACAATAAAAAAAAAAATATATATATATATTTATTAGGCGTTATGTTTTGTGCTATACTCATGATCTAAGCTGGAGGTTCTGCGTTTGCTTGGAATCACAGATAAAGCCAGACGGATTCCTTTTTGTTTAGTCGTCTGCCAGAAAAAACCCATTCCTGTGTGTTTATTGGTGCCAGAATATATATATATATATATATATATATATATATATATATATATATATATATATATATATATATATATATATATATATATATATATATATATACACACATTTTAGGTATGAATAGAGCTGTATAATGCAATACTTTAAAACAAAAACCCAAAGAAACTGATGAATTAAAAAAACAAAAACAAATACCTATCACTTAGTATTTATTACAGATGAGCCTTCATCGTGTCTCAGTTTCTCACTGCTTCTGAATTGTGTGCGATATTCAAGAATCTCCCCCCCCCCGTCTCTCCCGCAGGACCGCAAGCTGTCAAAAACGGAGCGTCAACGTTTCAAGGAGGAAGCCGGGATGTTAAAGGGACTCCAGCATCCCAACATTGTTCGCTTTTATGACTCCTGGGAGGGACCGTCCAAAGGCAGGAAGTGCATTGTGCTGGTCACCGAACTCATGACTTCTGGCACGCTCAAGACGTGAGTCACATATTAGTAAACCTCGCAGTACCCGGCCTCTGCAGTGTTACCAGGAACTGTTGATAGGGAGAAAAACCGGACAATGTATTTTCATTTAATGTTTTTTTTTTTTTAGGTCTTTATCCGATGAAATGATTCACTTGCAAGGAATTTAGAAAATGTTTAATCATATAACGGAAGAGAAAGAATAAGCACTTTATTTGTCAAGTGTTACCTTTGAGGGGGAAAAGTGGTGACAGTTGTTTGTCCTAATTAGTTCCCTGTTTTAATGAGACTGTAAAAAAAAACAAAACAATCTGTTGTTTCAGTTATCTGAAGCGGTTCAAGGTGATGAAAATCAAAGTGCTCCGAAGCTGGTGCAGACAAATCCTGAAGGGACTTCACTTTCTTCACACTCGGGCTCCTCCGATCATCCATCGGGACCTGAAGTGTGACAACATATTCATCACGGGCCCGACGGGATCAGTGAAGATCGGCGACCTGGGCTTGGCCACACTCAAGCGTGCGTCGTTTGCCAAGAGTGTCATAGGTAAGAATCTGAAGTCACTCTTTTTCTCTCTCATTCCTGTCCGACGTGGGACAGCACCTATTTCCACCCCCCTCGAGGGCTCGACGTTATGTTTTTTGTTTGGCAATTCGTGGTGTTTCAGGACAGCCTTTTCGTTTGTCATGCTTTTTCTGGCGACGTGGTTCAAAAAAACAGACCACAGCGTTTCAGCTGCCTCTCAAACCACAGCTCAAATGGAGGCCAATATACAGTGGCGATCTTCACTGAAGAGAACCACGAGGATCTTTCTCTCTTTTTCTTTTGCCCTCGCTCACTCTAGTCTGACCATCATCCTTTAGTATTTCTGTTCTGTTTCTCCCCCCCCAAAAAAAAAAAAAGAGTTGTTTGTTTTCCCAGGCATCTACTGAATGTAAGTAGCGCCTAACATTTCTGCAACTCGCAACTTAGTCGAATCCTTATAATAGCTCTCGTGCCTTCTTGCAGGCGAGCCTGGCCATGGCTAAAGGTATGGCTTCTGGTTCTGCCTCGGACCCGTCTTTGTTCTGTGGTTTGGAAATATGTGGTCTGTTTGCCAGTTTTCTCCAATCATGTTTAACGTATCTTTCTATGGGTTTGCTTCAACAGGTTTTTTATTTCTAGTGTTTGTCTCTTACTGTCTCTTAAAATATTGCAGGGCTGCAGAATCTTTTTGCTCCATCTTTGTGTCCAGGGAGCTCTCTCCAAATTGTCTCTGTCAGCATTTTCTTTTCTTTTTTTTTTTTTTTACCCCCCCTTTTTTTTTTTCCTTTCACATTCTTGGGTATGTTTTTAAAATGTAGGCTCTAGCCTCAGCTGTGCCCAATTCTGCTGTTTGGAATGAATAGGGTACTGCTGGTCATTGAGTAAGTATGATCTTTAATGGGCCTGGTAAGTCTGACAGTGTGTTGTACTATACATCAATTTCAGAAACAATCACATTCAAATAAAGGTTTTTCTGTGTAAGACCTGAGATTAAATGGTAATTTTAAAAAAACAAAACGTGGAAGGCTGATGTGCAGGAACACACTTTTTTTAGGCTCTTTTACTAGCTATGGGATCTGCTTATCTCAGCCTTGACCATAACTTTCCTCCCTGTAGGTGAAGACGAGACAGACGGTAAGTCAAGTTTTTGGGGTGTATTATAAGAGCAAGATCACGGTTGTGCAAAGGTAAGGTCAAGTTATTTCCATAGCTAGTTGCGTTTTCCCCCCTGCCAAGCGGATTGGTGTCCCAAATCACACTATCCTGGCCCAAATTGTCCTTGTCGCCGTACGAACGTCACAAACCACGTAAAACGTTGGCCGAGTGTGTTCTGCACATTGGCTGCCTCCGTCACACGGTTCCATCCCAACATGTGAAGGTCTTACACAGACAAACACGTGCCTTCTTCTCTGCAGTCTAACTGAGCCCAGCTTCTCCCTCCTTTTTTGTTTTCTTTCTCTTTTTTGCTTCCTTCCCCTTTTCTTTTCTCTCTCTCTCTCTCTCTCGCTCTCCCTCTCTCTCTCTCTTCCAACTTTCACCTCACAGGTTCTCCACCGGGATGTGTCAACGGGCTGGTCACTCTTCTCATCCTCCTCTCCCTCAACCCCACATGGGTTAGAGGAGCTGAGGGGCAGTGGGCTGTGAGAAGCCCACTCTGAGTAAGGGAGATCGAGAGTTCTGAATAGTTGTTTTGATTTAAGGTACCCCTGAGTTCATGGCGCCTGAGATGTATGAGGAGAAGTACGACGAGTCAGTGGATGTGTATGCCTTTGGAATGTGCATGCTGGAGATGGCCACCTCAGAGTACCCTTACTCAGAGTGCCAGAATGCTGCACAGATCTACCGCAGAGTTACCAGTGTAAGTGTCCCTTCCAGCCCTCCAAGTCACCCCCCTCTGCCCTGCCTTCACCCTCTCCCCATGTGCCACGACGGCTTAGTGTCCAGTTGTGGAGTCATTTTCACGTTCTCGCTGACACTTGTAGCTTATAGTACATTTCCATCCTCTTGCTACTGTGTGTCCCAGGTCCTTGTTTGCCTCGAGACCTAAATAACTGTTAATCACCATCAACCCCCCCCCCCCCCTCCTTCTGCTTTTCTTCTGCCCTCCTCTGTTTTTCTTCCCCTTTTCATAATTCATGTATTCAGGTTAGATATGTGGACCAGAGGCGTGGATTGATGATTGATAAGTGGTTGAACAAGTGCAATCCTGTTGTATTTTTTTTCATGATGTATAGTTAAGTGATGTTGCCAGACAGGCGAATATTTCTCGGCTTATTCACGCCGCTTGTTTCAGTCAGCTTTTGTACTGCGCAGTCACCTATATGATTCATTTGCAGTTGCAACAACTCCGCAGATAAAGAGGTCGAACCTGTTTCTTGGGCTGTTATCTCCAAAAGTACCTTTAACTCCAAGCCAATAGCTTTAGTTTATCATTAACTATGGAAGACAAATACTGAAGTGTTTGACACGTGATTCAACTGAGGATGTTTTTGCCTACTATAAACATTACCTCGCTCTATTTATGGGCCACCAATGGCTTACAATGGAAATATATTTGCGTCCCTTTATGTACAGAGGGTCCAATTGTTGTTATTTGGGAGAAGGGTTGTTGTTTCTCTTCGGTCACATAGTTCAGCTGTTAAGTTGTCGGCCGGCTCTTTATTTCTAGAACACCAGGGACTTTTGTTTTGCCCTTAGTCCAATTCATCACCTCTCATCAGCCCGCTTCACTCTCTTATGTGCTCCTTATCCACCACTTCACCTTCTGCATCATTTAAAACCCCCACAAGAAGGGTTTTGGTTGTAACGACGTCTAACGAGATGTTTAACCTTCACACGAAAAAAAATTACAAAAAGTATTCCACTCTAATCAGGAATCTGATCCCAAATGTGATTCTGATCGCAGAATTTATTAAAATACAACTTGCTATTGACGTTAGCCCAGTAAGATTTTGTCTTATTCTATATCCAGTACTTTCAAACATTCAAACTTGTAATTTCAAACTTGCCAAACATTTTGAATAATAGAAACATCCTTGTAAAATAAACTGACATGCTCGTCAGTCCTCCTGGACTCGCAGCCATTAATGCAGTGCATTTGAGCTCCAAAACGTAGGATACAAGACCCCACGGAGCGAGACCGCTCAGCCTCGGAGACGTGTCCTCATTCTAACATCTGTGTTTCCTTTAGGGGGTGAAGCCAGGCAGCTTTGACAAGGTGGCCATTCCTGAAGTCAAGGAGATCATCGAGGGATGCATTCGCCAGAACAAAGATGAAAGGTTTACAAACTGAAGAACAAATTTGCACTAAGTTTATATTTCTGTTTTCACTCCTGTGTTCTGTCTCTAAAAAACCCACCACTTGATCTCGTTTGGTTCAGGTACTCGATCAAGGACCTTCTGAACCACGCCTTCTTCCAGGAGGACACAGGCGTGCGCGTGGAGTTGGCCGAAGAGGACGACGGCGAGATGGAGGCCATAAAGCTGTGGCTGAGAATTGAGGACATTAAAAAGCTGAAAGGGAAATACAAAGACAATGAAGCAATTGAGTTTTCCTTTGACCTCAACAAAGATGTCCCAGAGGACGTGGCTCAGGAGATGGTCAGTCGGACCTTTAACGTGTCAACGGTGTCCGTGCTCGTCTTTTGAAATCTCTTGTTGCTGAGTTATATTTGATGTCTTTGTTCTGTAGGTCGAGTCTGGTTATGTGTGTGACGGCGATCACAAAACCATTGCGAAGGCCATAAAGGACAGGGTGTCTCTGATCAGTAGGAAGAGGGCTCAGCGACAGCAGGTGTGTCCATCCTCCTCATCGTTCCACAGTTTTGCTCGACACTTTTCTTAGACCCAGTTGTCTCTTCAGTGGTCTTTTGAGTGACATTAACGCACTTGCTGACTGCGCTTAAGGTCAGAGAAGATCAAGAGAAGAGAAGGCTGGAAGAGGAACTGCAGACGCCGTCGTTCTCGGCGCAGCAGCCGGGGCAGCAGTCGTGTGTGGAGGTGCCTCTGTCGCAGCCAGCGCCCCAGGCCACCTCCTACGCCCCTCCACAGCCAACGCAACACAGCACACAGATGCCTACCCAGCCAGCTTCTCAGCAGAGCCTTCAGAACTACAGCAGCCCCCAGTCCAACCAAATGGCCGTGGGGACACAGGCGGGCCAGTACGTCCCCCAGTCGAGTGGGCAAGCTCCAGTTCCAGTTCCAGCCCCAGTCCCCGGTCAGAGTGTCTCTTCTGCTCAGCCGGAGTCCGAGGAGCTCGAGACCGACCAAAAGCTACAGCACACCGGAGGTAATGTATTGAGATATACCAACAGCTGCAGGGGCATGACAGTGCTTTGCTTTTCTAGTGAATAGATGTCAACGTTTTTGTTTTTTTTTTGTTCTCCTGCGCAGCATGGGAGGTTGGCGACAGACCACACGGCTCTTCAGTCTTTCCTGAAGCTCAGCCTCTTCAGCCTGTTGTGTCCTACACGTCTCCTCCGGGTCAGCACCTCCAGCCCCAGGCACAGACCGATCAAATGCAACAGCAGTGTTTGTCACTGGTGAGAAAACACTTTTTAATCTCATGTATTAACTGTTTGTATTTCAAGCAAACGGTTGCATTTACAACCTGCATTTCTATTCGCCAGCGGTCTTTGCCACTGCTAAATGTCGTCTTGGCCGTTGGGGCAGCGTTGCAGATGGCCTCCTGGCATTAGTATGTTTAAATCGGCAATTTGCATTCTACCAAAAAAGAAAAAAACAAACAGACCTGACTGGTTTTGTGAGCAACTGCATGCAGTTACTGTCTTGGTAGATAAGAGCTCGACCTCTGGCCAGCCCAGGAAGACCTCTGTTCAAAGAATTGTCATTTTAATTGTGCCGATACTGTTTTTTTTGTGTTTTTTTTTGTTTTTGCTGTCATGCATTAGGTTCAACCTCAATTGCCAGGAGTCCAGGATGTTGTTCCGGTTGCGCCCTCCAGCCAGTCTGTTCCAGCGGCACCTCCACAGGTATTACTTGTACTGCACGTCTTGGTGTCTTTGAACAGTGACTCCACGCCTGCCGAAAAGCATTGTTTACTGACCTGAACCAGATAATTTCAGGTTATAGCGAACACGCCCTCTTGTATCACCGCAGCCGAAGTGAACTTCGCCCGATCAAAATCAGCAAAAAAACGTGATTTCCAGACGGTGATAGGTTAACCCTTTTTAAAAGCCTGTTTACTGGTTCAGAGAGCCGCGTTAAAAGCGGCGTACGGAAGCCCACATTTTCCACTCTGTTCCTCCTTTAAGTAGGTTGTTTTCCTTTCTTTTTCCCTCTCCAAGGTCCCTTCTCTCACCCTGTGTTATGTTTTGTTTCTTATAGTACGGAGTTTACTACCAACCATCGCTCCCCCCTCAGGTAGATAAAATGTCCCATTTTCCTGCTACAACTTTAAATACACCCACGGCCTTTCAGAAAACTACTGCTCTGGGTGCAAAAACTCTGGGTGGGTAGGGGGGGGGAGGGGGGCGGGGTTGCTGTCCAGAGGAAAAATCCAAAGTGCAGTATGGATTCACATGCAATTTGTATGTCTGGCAAAAAAAAAAGGCAGACATCAGGAGTTTTCCCATGAATACGAAGACACCCCCCGTAATGTCATTTTAAAACTGTCTGATTTATGTCGTTTAGTTTGTCTCAGGTAAGTCGAAGTGGCGTTGGAAAGGAGCCAAAGCAAATTTCTGACATTAGTTGAAAGAGAAACCAGCTTTTCTGGAAGTATCCTCAGCGCCCATGTGAATGTAATGCGTCAGGTTTTCACGTCCTCTTATCTTCTGCCCTAATCTGTGCTCCTCCACTTTTCTTTTCTTTTTTTTCCCCCCCTTGCCGTTTTTTATGTAGATGCCCACTCAGCAAGTGTTGGTACCCCCGCCCGCCCAGCCGTCTCTCCCCCAGCAGCAGCAGCAGCAGCAGCCAGAGAGCAGCAGTGCTCTTCAGAGTTCCGCTTTGCCGCAGGCTCAGACAGGAACTCCGCAGTTACAGGTGACGCGAGCCCCTCCTCACCCGCGCACACTTAACATGCAAATGATCTCCTCCAGCGTTCAGACACATACTGACATGTGTGCGTGAAACTCACTAATTCTCCGTTGAGCTTGAATATACTAACTTCATACTGGTATCAGTGTCCAGCTGTCCATTTTAATGCTCGTTTGTCATTCCTTTATTTGTATGTTTTTTTCTTTTTTCAATGTTTACTCACAAATGTCATTGCTGTCACTGTTGCCTTTATTTCTTCCACTTTCCCCCTCTGCATGCTGCTCATTCCTGCATCACTCTTAGTCTTGGGCCAGTGATCCAAGTACTCCCATCATGTCTCCTCCACTCAACGCAGAGCACCTATACTTCCTCTATCAGGCCTCGTGCCTCTCTGTCCTGCAGGTACTCGAACAGCACATTATACTTTTGTGTGGCTCTGCTAATGTGTTTCTTTCTCCTCGTCTCGTTCCTGCTTCTCAAAAATAGTTTATAGCTATTGTAAAGCTTTTGAGGTCTACATGTTACCCACCGTTGTTGAAGCAGTTAAATTACTGTAATGGTGATGGTCTTAACAGGGCCTGTGCTCAAATTATTTTTCCTCACATTGGCACCAACAACAAGTGAAACTATTGTTAAAATGTAAATCCATATGCAATGACGGCCTTTTTGATGAAATCAATTGAAGATATTCTAGTACAGCTATGGGGGGGGAAAAGGAATTCCTACTACCTTCAGGCCTGACCTAGAGCTGGCAGTGATACAACAGTGGTGATTTATATAAACAAAATAATCTCCCTGTAAGCCGAGTCTAGGCAAAGGGCCCGTTTCTGGGGGAAATGAAAACTCCACTGCACAGCAGTGTTTATCCTCCGTCTCAGCACTGAATAATGGTGTCTTGTGCTGCTGCCAGTTACCTGTTTCACTACATTCAACAGCCCCATCTGGTGGTCATTCAGGGGAATGCAATGATCCCATTTTGATGCGATACCTTTATATTTTTACACGTTGAGCAGTATCAAAGACCAAGTTAATGGCCATTTGTAATTTGATTCTAATAGAACATCTGCTTTGATGCTATGAAGTGATTTTCAAAGTGTATTTTTTCTTTCAGGCTCCAGTAAGTGTTCCTCAGTCAACATCAGGAGAACAGCCAGTAGGACCCTCTGCCCTCGTGCCACCTTCTGGAGACAGGTATGGAATATGTTGTGTTTATTTTCACATAATATTTCAAAAAAAAGAAAATGTTAAATGTAGTTCTTGTTTGACTTGCATTGAGCAATTTAATTGTGAAGCCTCGTCTGTAATGGAACCGTGTCTCTTTCAGCTGCCTCTCAGATACAGCTTCAGGTCTTAGTGACGGCAATGATGGCAGTTCTACGTCAGGAGGTCGCCACGAGGGACGGTCGCTGAAGCGGCACCAAAGGCGATCCGTACGCAGCCGCTCTCGCCATGAAAAGTCGACCAAAGCCAAGCTGAATGTTCTCAACGTACGTATTAAAACGGTTTTGTTTCGATCCATTCTACCAACCTCTTACTGCTAATTGGTGACCGAAGAATTGTCACATCTCTTTGGGCAGATCTCTAACGTGGGAGACAGAGTGGCAGAGTGCCAGCTGGAAACGCACAATAGGAAGATGGTGACCTTCAAATTTGACCTGGACGGTGATAACCCAGAGGAGATTGCCCAAATCATGGTAGGTTCCATTAACATGAACAATGACAAACGTGTCATTCGCCCGATGGTTGTGTGTTCTCTACAGGATCTTATCACATGGGAAACACCCATCAACGACTTTAATTCTGCATTTTAGGTTGAGAGTGAGTTCATCCTGGAAAACGAGCGAGAGTCCTTCATAGAGCAGGTCCGTGAAGTCATAGAAAGGGCGGACGAAAAGGGAAATGGCATGAAGGAGAACTTCCCTCAGGTATTTTGGTTCTCCACATCCCCCGTTTAGCCAAATAGTTCCTCTAATGATTTTGACCCACGAAGCCTGAAAATCTCATGATCAACATTTCATTCTCTTTATAGAAGAGTGACCAACAACAGGCTGAGCTGTCTGTCCCCATGATGCCAGGTGAACGAGCTTTATGCATTGAAGACACTTCTTCACTTCCTGTCATTGATGTTGAATACTCATGTCAAAGGCTTTTTCTTTGTGCAGGTATTTCCCCCAGCACTGCAGCTCAGGTGGTGCATTCAGCCGGACGCAGGTTCATTGTCAGCCCGGTGCCAGAGTCTCGACTTAAAGAACAGTTCTTTGGACCTCCTTCCGCCAACACTTCTATAAGCGACGAGACTGCCCCGGGTGAGGGCACATTCTAGTTTTGACACTGCGTTTCCGAACCAACAGCTCTGAAGATAACAAACTTATTCCATCTGTTTGTTTCTTACAGATCCCTCCCTGACTTTGGGCCTTTCCCTCTCTGCTCCGTCTGGGACTCTTCAGCAGGCGTTCAGTAAAATGAGGCAGGATCGTCTCGAAAGGGGCAAAACGGTTGATCTCCCCACCGCCGAGCCAATACCAGGCGCCGTCCTGTCCACCGAAGCTGGGTTGCCCTCCAGCAACCTCTTATCTCCTCCCGAAGCCGTGTCCTCCACTACAAACACTACTTTACCAACTGCTTCTGTCGCGCAGTCGACCGCAGCCTCCACACAAACCCTGTCAACAGGACGGGTTTCTCCTACACCGTCGTCCGTTCAGCCCCACCCCGTCAACAATGAGCTCGGTTCACCACCAAAGCCCTCGCATGAAACGGCCCCATCCCAACTTCCAGCAGCTGCTAGCATCCCTGCCTCAGCTCCCACGGGTTCTTCTCCCAAGACGCAGTCCTCCGTCCCTGCTGCAGCCGCTGCCCCCACTGCACCCGGGCCCCAGCTGAGCAGTAGCTCCGTCTCCGCAACGCCCGCAGCTTCATCCAGTGGTACCGGAAGTGTCCCCGCTTCAGAACCTTTTAATAGTGCCGCTACGTCTACTCCTATCAATTCATCCAGCCATGCACCACAGCACACGACATCCCAGGGTCAGCCTGCTCCCGTTTCCGCCCCAGCCCCAGCTACCTCCTCGCTGCCCAGTGTAAACCAAGGCCAGCCGCCGCCAGCGGCGGCAGAGTCCGAGGGAGCCGAGCTCCAGACCAAAACCAACGGCAGAGACGACATTCAAGCTCTGGATAAGAAGCTCCGGTCCCTCTTCAAAGACCAGAGTTCTGCCTCCTCATCATCGGTGGATCCCGGTCAGAGCACAGGGACGTCGTCTCCTCCCACCGGAACCTCCTCCCCTCCTCCAGGCCTTGCCCTCGTCCCCCCATCCAACCTTCCACTTCCCTCCGGTGCCCAAGGTGTTCTGTGTCCCTCGACCACTCCGGGGCAGGGTGTCACCCCGGCAGGACATGCCCAGACTCCTCCATCCAAGCCCCGTGCACAAGTTAGTAAAGAGCTCTGTACATTTTAAACCTCCTGTTTTTCTTCCCGATATTATTTCAACGGTGATAATTGTTTACTGTATTTTTAGACTTTACCAACTGGTTTCGACCAAGCTGCCACACCTCCCTCTGACCTCGTGCCTCCAATTCCCGGCCCCAATCAGGTGAGCCCATACACTTGTTCTTGCAGCACTACCCATCTCTTTAAGCGTGACCCCGCACTACAAAGTATTACCTGTCTTTATACTGTATTTGTGTGACTCAACAGTCCCAGCAAGCCCTGGGTAATCCTGATACCCAGTTTAGGAGTGCTATAAGTCCCGAGACGGTTCAGGAGGGTGCAAATTCCCAAGCCCCGGCAGCAGGTTTCACTCTTGGACGTTTCCAGGTCAGTTTTAGCTGCAAATGATTGCAAACTCCGGGATCAAAATGTGAGTGCTTGTAAACCTCCCCAAAAAAAGGCTGATGCCATTAAAATGACCCGTCCTCTCTTTCCTCAGGTCTCTGTGGCTTCTGACAGTGCGTCAAGCAGTGTTCCAGGTCCCTCCAGCATCGTCTCTTCCTCTTCCTTTGCGTCGTCCTCTACATCCTCGTCATCCTCAAGTCCAGAAAACACCCTCCATCGGTCGTCCGGTCTGCCTAAAGGAATGTGTGAAACCGACGCTATGAATGGACCCTCTTCCCTCTCAGCTGGTCCGACCGGTCAGTCCACCACGACCGGGCGCTTCCACGTGTCCCCAAGCAGCAACGCTTCCTCCGAGCCCAACGCCGGCGCCAAAGTGGGCCGATTTTCAGTCACAGGTGCGTCGCATGTCCACAACAAATGGCAAGAAGCTCGCTTAAACAGCACAGTGTCAAAGACGGTCGTTTTGCGGCTTGATGAGGCGCCATTTGAATTGAATAGTTGCTTAAACACCCGTTGCTGTGAAACCAGTAAATCCACTGCAGGGGTAATAACGGGATAATGCACTCCGAGGTGTCTTTGCGGAAAGCCCGAGGCTCAGTGGAAACATTTTCACTTCAATCTCTCTCATTGATTATTAATACGTCGCGTCACAATAGCTGCAGTGGGATTTATTAACGAGATCTTTGGGAGTTATCGGCTACGGCGCATAAAAATTCATTATTTGAATCACATAGGGGGGATTTGATCGCCGAATGCACGCAAATTAAAAGTCGTCTTCCTCCAGTCAACAGTGCTGCGGTCCAGCTTTTAAATCTGTCAACTTAAGCGAGTCTATTGCGATCGTGTGTTTGATTTTTTTTTTTTTTTTCCCCCGCAGTCACCCCTGCTCCGGCGGCCAGCTCCAGTCCGTCCCACAGCGGCGGTCTGCAGAACGGACCCTCGTCCTCGACCTCCGACCCACATAACGCGCACCCTCATTACAGCAGCGACAACGACGAGGACTCGGGGACGGAGGACGAAGCCCTGCAGAAAGAAATCAGCCGCCTGAGAGAGAAGTATGTCACTTATTAATAGTTTAATTTCACACCACTCCGCTCATGTTGCTTCACGGCCCCATCGAGACGCGCCTGGACGTTCTCGTGTGTGTGTATTTCCAGGCATATGACGGAGATCCAGGCCTTGCAGAGCCGCCAGAAAGAGGAGATCGAAGCCCTGTTCACAAAGACGGGGAAGCAGCCCCCTCCTTCGGTTTTCTCCCCTGCCGTCGCCATGGCCGGAGGTCGACGGAGGCTGAAAAGCAAAAGCCACAAATCCGCACGAAGCAGCGGCCAGCCAAGCCCTGTACACTCCGGTACGCAACGGCACTTTGAATCGTAACGACTTTTTCATCAAAGACAGTAAGAGTTTTAAGCCTAATGTGTTTGAATCTCCAGCCACCGTCCAGAGTTCCGACTCGCCTCCGAAACAGAGTTCCCTCTCCGCGACAGAAGCCTCGGAAGCCACAAAAGAGGCGTCTGGAGGAGGCGGCAGGTCGTCCACGCACCAGCTGGTTTCCTCCCCGTCCATGCCCAGCCTCAGCAGCTACGCCACAGGTGTGTGGAAGCTCCTCCGTCCACACTGAGCTGCGTCAGTGACTTTTTCTTCTTCAAGGACTCTCCCGTCATCTGCTTTTTTTTCCCCAGGACCAGCCGGCAGCAGCTCCACCAATGGTTCCGGCTTGTGCCCGAACCACTCTGGCCCCCCGACGCAGCCCACCGGACCCTCCCCCCCCGCTTCTCAAACCCAGAAGGGCAAAGGCACCTTCACAGACGACCTGCACCAACTGGTGGACAACTGGGCGAGGGACGCCATCAGTCTCTCCCAGTGCAAGAGGGGTCCTAAAGCTGGGTCGCAGGCAACTCTGGGACACGATGTAAGCAAACACTGAGGCCCTATTGTGTAAAACCAGTACATTCATATTTGATTCCTATTTAAAAAGTTGTCCCCCCCCTCCTTTCTACAGATTATTCCTCCAGCCAACATGGGTCGTAAGTTTTCCGCCCCCGGCTACCTCTGTCCAACGCTTCCCACGCCCTCCAGCAACACCTCCACCACGAACACTCACCTCCCCAGCCAGGCCAACCCCCCGGCCCCCCTCGGCCCCCGCAAAGGCTCCCTGGGCCCCGTCGCCCCCGGGTTCAGCTACGCCTCGGCGCCGTACAGCGCTCCCCAGTGGGCAGGACCCACCAGTACGTGCCAGGTCGGGCTGCTGAACCCGGCTCAGCCGCTCGCCCCGTACCAGCCGCCCGCCACGTCCTCGGTGCCCCTGCACCAAAGCTACCACATGGGAACTGCACCAGCAACCCAGAAATTTTCCGGCCCGGGCGCGTCCACCCCGAGGCCGGCGGAGTCCACGCCGAGCCCCGGTCCCGGTTGAACTGCGCTTGGCCTCGCGGGGCAAGAGAGGTCAGACAATTGATCAAACCCCCCCCCCCCATCCCCCACCCCCCAACCTCTCCTGCCGGCGAGCTGGCTCAGTATTGTGCTTTTTATTTCCACTTTTATTCTGTTGTTCGGGTAATCCAATTGATCTGTGTGGTTCTCGTCGTCTCTCGGGCAGAACGAAGTCTGTCCGGCCATACGAGGTAGAGTGCAATACACATCCACAGCACAAAGTCTCACACTTTAGCCTGCCATTTAGCTGTAAACGCGCCGGGGGACGACTCGGGCCGGGTTTGTGTCCGGTCACGAAATCAACACCGGAGGCACAAAACCCCAACAGCAGCCAAAGATGTCTTTTTTTTTTCGAGAGCAGATGTTGCAATATCGTCATTCCTTTTGAGCAGAAGGCGTGGAGGGATTGTGGCTCATGTCCTTACTGATCTGGTCGTTTTTAGGTGGAGCTGGGACTGGAGACACGCCGGGCTCAACCGTAACCCGGTAGTACAGACGGTTTTTTGGGAGGAGGAGGTCGAGGGGGAGAAGGAGTGTAGAGAGAGAGCGGAGGAGGGAGGGAGCTTGTAGTCTCGGGAGAAGAAAGACTTGGTAAGTTGGGTAGCATAGGGGAAAAGGGTCGCGGTAAGAGCTCCTCCCAGTGTCTTATTAAAATGCAATAACGAGAGAGAAAAAAAACAACTAACGAAAATATCCCCGGAAACTGTGGCCTTAATCTCCAAACGCATGAAAAAACATTGGCTTTGTACATAGAGATGTCTTCACTGGGTTCTGATTCCATGTTCTCCACGTTTTATGTCCGAGAGTCCCGGCGTCTGTGACTGGAGTCGTCTCATGCAGATTTCTTCTCCTCCCCAATTATTCTTTCAGTCTTGACGTTGTAAAAAGCCACATATGAGACGTGTTCCTGGTGTTGACCACCGACCAGAGTTAAGAACTGAAGAGGTGATGCTGCTGTAGATTACAATCTGAGTAGAGGGTGTTTGCAGGGTGTTTTTTGTTTTTGTTTTGTTTTTTCATTTTGTTTTGTTTTATTCCCAAATTGACATGTGAAACCACACAGGAGCGGTCCGACTTCGCTTTTCATATTAAAGTGAAACCAGTTTGTGGCGGTATTACCGGAGGAGGGTTTAAGGACTCTGAGGGAAGCGTCAATGCTTCTCCCAGTTGTTTACACAAATAGATTGGACGAGAGAGGTCACACAACATATTTCTGCCCATTACATTTACACTCAGACCCTTCCTGAATCTCTTGGTGTGTTTTTTTAAAAAATACTAATACTGTTGATTTGGCCCCATGATTCAATTAATTAAACACATTTTGACGGTTTTTACCCCAAAAAGAACCTTAATGCTGTAAAACTACTCTGAAAAAAGGTGAACGTTCACTCTTAACTCCTTTTTTTTTTTTTTTTTACAAACTAAAAGCCAGTTCCTTTGACTATATTCAATCCTTTTGTTTTGTTTCCGATAGAAAATCCGTCCCAGGAAGCCGATAACCTCTGAAACGAAGTGATATTCCATTAAGTCTTCACCGTCTTAACTCTTGACAATCGTGTGACAAATGGATTAAGTTGTTTAATTGACTTGAAATTAATGTACGATACTTAAGGTGCCCAGATTAGCAACATTTAATTTAGTTTAAAAGTCTGAAACGCCGGACTGCGGGATTAATACATAATTAGAAAATAGTTTTGGAAATGCATGCACTGAAGTGTCTGAATAATCTTTTTTTTTTTTCAGAATATGCAGTATTTCTATTAAAAAATAAAACCCAAGAAATTCAGGAGGCGTCTGACGACCTGTGACCTCTCAAATCACAAGTGTCTGGGGTTCTCTTTCTGTGGTCTTGTTTTTGTATGCGTATGTTTAATAAAATAAAAAAAAAAACAAATGTTCTTTATGGACCTGTATTCAGCCATCAGATTTTGATGTTGTTTCACTGTAATTATTATTAAAGGTTGTTAAACAACATGTAGTTAAAGGAATATATTAAAAAAAAAGAAGAAAGAAAAAAAAAGGAAGTGCAATTGCAGGGTTGTTGTTATTGGTATCCCTCTCAGTTTATTAAGCTCGTCTATCTATAACTGCCCTGCCCCCCCCTGTTTTTTTGTTTATTTTTATTTGTTTTGTTTTTTTTCTATTTACTTGTACATATGTTAATGTGAGACGAACGCTTTCACACACCGCTCGGTCACTAGAGTCTGCTTGTGGTTGCCCCCCCCCCCATACCCCTCCCCCACCACTCTCTAATGCACATGCACTCTATCCTGCAGACACGAGGAACACTTTAGTGCCTTGCATCCACACTAATGACAAAAGTTCCAGATTAATTTCGTCCCGTGGCTGAGACTGGGGACTTCAGAGAACAAACGCAGGACCAAATAGCACAGCGAGTGTCGTGGAACCAGCTTGGTTTTTGTTTTTCTCCTCTCTTCAGTTATTGTGAAATCAGCTGTGTGCTTCGATATGGCTCACGCCAACACGGGATTCGGCCCGACCTTTTGATTTTTTTTCCCCCCTGGACTTATCATTAAACCGGGGGGGGTTCAGAGAAGCCGTACAAAGGTCTGCAGAGCTGAACGCACACTCTCTCTCTACACCACCTCGCAGTGCCATGCTGTCGTCGTGACTCTTCTCACCCGCTTGTAGATCGAATGACTAGTTTTAACTTCTCTAGAGAAAAAAATAAAGTTACTGCAATGCAGAATATGCAACGTTTTATAGGGACCGAGGGGGTAAACACTTGCATGCTGTTGAAGGGTTGTTACCGATTTCAATGTTTTTTGATATTGGGAATATTAGAGATTTTTTTGTTTTGTTTTTTTATTATTATTTGCCTTTCTGAGAATATCACAGGTGTCCAATGCCATTCATCAATATAACAGGCACAACTTTCAGTATCACAACCATCGTATAGGTTTCTGCATGCCGGCTTCACTGGTGTTTAATCTTAAATGCTGACAAAAAAAAAAACCTCACCACTTGCCCCCCCCCTCCCCCTGTACAGCACCTCATCACAACCAGGCTTCTGCTCTGTGTGCTACTACTGTGCTAATATCAGTTCCTGTCCCAGAACCTCCACACAGTACAGTCTGAGGCCGTTGTACTTTATTTTCTGCTCCCCCTCCTTAACTGACTTCCAGTGATTTCAGTGTCTTGTTTCTGTGTCCGTTTTTCACATTGTACAAAATGTAAAAACAAATAAAAAAAAAAAAGATATCGATTAAAGTATCCGTTTGGTCTCTGGGTTGTTTATCTGGACTTTTTCCTGCCCCCCCCCTCAGGTATTTAAAAAAATCATTGTAGCTTTGAAACTAATGAGCCACAATGAAGGAGGAAGAGATGCAGCTTCATGAAGACATTTCAAAGACGAGTTTTTCCTTAACGTATTAAAGCTTCTTCCTTTTCCACATTAAAAAGTCCATCACACGTCTGCACCAATTATGTCTTAGAACATAGATTAGAATTAGAAATCCTTTTTTTTTAATAGGCTCTAAAAAAAAAAAAAAACTCAATTATTTGGTTATGTCTTTATTTTTTTTTTACAAAATCAGAAAACGGCAACAAACCAACAGAACATGAACCTTGACTCACACTGAAATAAATAAAAGCCAAAGTAACCCCCCCTTCCTGAGTACTGCGGTCAGGTGTCCAGTCTGCGTTTCTTCATGTGCTGTCCTTGTCTGTATGGGCTCAACCTTTCTGCAGGAGGGAGAGAAAATTTTTTTTTTACTACAATATGTCGGGGACCCGGCCTGAACGCCCCCCCCACCCCCCATCACTGGCTCCGCCCACCTGGTCGGCCAAGACCCTGGTTCTGGTGTTGAGGTCTGCACTGAGGCTGCTGGGGTGCTCCGTGGGAGGGCGGGGCTTCCCCCGGCCTGCCGGGGCCCCTCTGTGGGGTCTTGCTGCGCGTCTGCATCTGGTGGTTCCTGGGCGGACTGGGCCTGGGCCCTCTGAGCGGAGCGCCGCCCGGGGGGGGCGTCTACGTCCTCCAGCCCGTCCAGGGTGAAGTCCCACAGCTCGGGGTCGTCTACACAGGGAGGACGCGGGGCACCGAGGTGGGGGCCGGGGGTCTCTGCTGGATCCTTGCCGCTGGGATTCTTCCCGCCGCCGAGCAGAGACACGGCGTCCTGACCTGAGGGGACGACGACTCACATCATCTCCAAACTCTAGTAGCCAAACACTAGTAGCTAAACTAGTAGCCAAACTCTAGTAGCTAAACTAGTAGCCAAACTAGTAGCTAAACTAGTAGCCAAGCTCTAGTAGCCAAACTCTAGTAGCCAAGCTCTAGTAGCCAAGCTCTAGTAGCCAAGCTCTAGTAGCCAAGCTCTAGTAGCCAAACTCGAGTAGCCAAACTCGAGTAGCCAAACTCTAGTAGCCAAACTCGAGTAGCCAAACTCGAGTAGCCAAACTCGAGTAGCCAAACTCGAGTAGCCAAACTCTAGTAGCCAAACTAGTAGCTAAACTCTAGTAGCCAAACTCTAGTAGCCAAGCTCTAGTAGCCAAGCTCTAGTAGCCAAACTCGAGTAGCCAAACTCGAGTAGCCAAACTCGAGTAGCCAAACTCGAGTAGCCAAACTCTAGTAGCCAAACTCTAGTAGCCAAACTCGAGTAGCCAAACTCGAGTAGCCAAACTCGAGTAGCCAAACTAGTAGCTAAACTCTAGTAGCCAAACTCTAGTAGCCAAGCTCTAGTAGCCAAGCTCTAGTAGCCAAGCTCTAGTAGCCAAACTATTAGCTAAACTCTAGTAGCCAAACTCTAGTAGCTAAAAAGCTGATACGTTCAAAGTAATATTTTAAAGCTGAAGCTTTACAGACCCTGTGGAGAATTTTTTTTTTTTTAAACTCAAATATCCAGTGTTGTAAACATAGAAAATAAATAAGCTCTGAGTCATCTTTAAATAGAACATCTCTGAAACGTGTGGAACTTTTACGCCTGTTGGATTGCGGTCCTGTGGCGGCCTCCTCTTCCTCCTCCTCCTCCTCTTCCTCAGACTTCCAGGGCTTCGGTTGCTGCTGCAGCTTCTTGGCCTCCATCTCTCTCCGGAACTTTTGCTGGAGCTGCTGCTGTCGGAGTTTCCTCAGCTGTTTGGGGTCAGTGTGGGCTTCATCTGCAATGGATCTTGAGAGGGGGGGGCAAAAAAAAAAGAAGGGAGGGAGTAATGGTTCAGTACCATCACATGACCACAAGGGGACCTGGGATCACTTCCAGGTCTCCCGGAGGCCAGTTCGCGTGTTCTTCCCTGTGCCTGGACGGGTTTTTTACTCCAAAGGTTCCATTTCACATTACAGGCCCTCTCCTACTTGTAATTTGACACCTGCCTCGTTGCAACACGCACTGATCAACTTCAAACGTCTTTTTTTGGGGGGGGGGGCCACGCTGAACCTGACTATTCGAGGCGGGTTGTTTTTTTTTGTTGTTTTTTGTTTTTACCCGGAGCCGACGGGTGGGGGAGGGGCGGCGTGAGGAGTGTGAACTTCGGGGCCGTCCCGGTGCTGCTTGGCGACGAGGGGCTCCAGTGGCCTCCTGGCGGGACCCGCTGTCGCCGCGGCGACGGCGACTCCTCGCCCGTCCTGGACGAGGCTGCAGAAGCGAGCCTTCTCCACCGACGGCTCGCCCTCGCGGCGCTTCGTCTGGGCCGGGTCCAGCGGGGGAGGAGGCTTTTTGTGGGGGAGGGGGGAACAAGGAGCGAGATTAGACTCATCGCATGGCGCCGATACAAAGAGAAAGTTCACAGCTCTTTCGGACCTGTTTGGGGATCTTGTTAATGGCCTGCAGGTATTCCTTATCCAAGATGCAGTTTCCAAGAGCATTACCGAAACATCTGGAGAGACCCACAACATTTCAACTTCCAAATTTGGGGGGGGGTTCCCAGAATTAATAAGAATAAACAAATGAAAGGCAGTTACTTGAGAGCTCTCTTCATGCCGTCAGTGACGGCTTCTTTCCTGGCCTTCTCCAGGGACAGGGCTTTCGACTTCAGGCCCTCGCTGACCCCGTAGCCGACGTCTTCGTGAAACGCCCCGTCCTGCAGGACGACCAACGAAAGAGTCGCATTGCTTTTTCCCCACACAGTGGAAGTTAAACGTTGCGATTCAACCACTGAACTGGGAGGAGCAGAGGAATGAATGCAACACGGATAAAAGTGACATCGTGTCATGACACCGTTCGTCAATCTGACCTTCAGCTGAACTTTGATGAAGGCACTGACTCCCACGTAAAACCTCCCGTTGACGAGGTCGACAAAGTCTGGAAACGCAAAACGCCGAACTCATTAGTTTGAATGTGACGTTACACACACGCACGCACGCACGTTGACGCTGCAGAGTGAAGGGAGTCGTACCGACGTTCTGCTGGGAAATGGAGTGAGACCATCCGTTGTATCCAAACATCTCATTGGCCAGGCCGATGACGCGATGCCCCTCAACGTAACACACCTGATGCAACCAGAGGGAACAACAACGGCCGACAGTGGAGTCGCAGCTCAGTGATAAACAAATGTAAACGTGACTTATGACGCCACAACAACATCTTTACACCCGGCGATCGGGGTCTTATAGGTTACAAGTCAAGATGCTGCTATAAATGTTTCTTTAAGCCCATTCTGCACAGAGACGCTGTGAGATAAGGACAAACAAACAAGCTCAGTTTTTTTTGGTGTTTGATATCTGCATTGTGAAAAACAAAGACTTGCCTTTTGTCCTCCTCCGGCGACCCTGGTACTGATGAACTCTGGGCCCAGCCTCTGCCGCAGAGCGTTGTGGACCGCCTGGTACTCCTCCGCTGTGTAGGTGCACTGTCAACACACATCTTCAGCCGCTCAACACTCATCTTTACACTCTTCTACCCATTCTGCCAACGACCATGGGACAGTACCGCTTTATGAACCGGAGGTCATTTGGCTTGTGGCTGCATTTAGTTTGGAAAGGAGAAAATGCCAGGAAGGAAAGGAGGAACAAGGTTTTGTCCAAGCTGCAGGAAAGAGTTGGTCGAGGAGTCGCCAAACTTTTCCATGTTTTGAAATTCGTGCTCCAGGCAGAATAACTTCCGGTTCAAAGGCTGAACTGCACCGTCGTCCAATCAGAGAGATCCTGAGCCTGCTGCTCTTCCATTAAAGTTACTGTCCTTGTGTTTTTCAATTTGTGTTGTGTTTTTTCATTTGTGTTGTTTTTCAATTTGTTGTTGAGTTTTTTCATTTGTGTTGTGTTTTTCAATTTGCTGTTGTGTTTTTTCATTTGTGTTGTGTTTTTCAATTTGCTGTTGTTTTTCAATTTGCTGTTGAGTTTTTCAATTTGCTGTTGTTTTTCAATTTGCTGTTGTGTTTTTCAATTTGTTGTTGTGTTTAATGATTTGCTGTTGTGTTTTTCCAATTTGTTGTTGTGTTTAATGATTTGCTGTTGTGTTTTTCAATTTTCTGTTGTTTTTCAATTTGTTGTTGTTTTTCAATTTGCTGTTTTTCAATTTGCTGTTGTTTTTCAATTTGCTGTTATGTTTTTCCAATTTGTTGTTGTGTTTTTCCAATTTGTTGTTGTGTTTAATGATTTGCAGTTGTGTTTTTTCAATTTTCAGCTGTGTTTTTCAATTTGTTGTTGTGTTTTTCAATTTGCAGTTGTGTTTTTTCAATTTGTTGTTGTGTTTTTCAATTTGTTGTGTTTTTCAATTTGCAGCTGTGTTCTTTCAATTTGTTGTTGTGTTTTTCAATTTGTTGTTGTGTTTTTTAATTTGCAGTTGTGTTTTTCAATTTGTTGCTGTGTTTAGTGATTTGTTGTTGTGGTTTGCGCTTCAGGGCCACCGTGATATTTGTGACTTTTATGCTACTGGTTAGGTTTCAAGACAACATTTCATGCATTCTGTTGTGGATTTCCCACTTAGATGACCTTTTTGTTTCTGGGGATCGGGGTGTATTCCAGTGAAATGGATCAGCGTGTGGTCTGGACCGTACCTGTCCGAAGCTCCTGGACTCAGAGCTGCTCTGTTCACCGGACATGGCTGCACTGAAGTCACTGACGTAAACAAACCAAAAAAAAAGGCGATGGGAGTCAATACTCCTTAAAAAGAATGACTTGCCCGTCTAAGCCTCCGGTAAGTCCGGTATTTGAGGCTGAATCAAAGGCAAGACGTGAGTCATGATGAATGGTGAAGGTGGAGCAGCAGGACCGACCGGCCGCTCGCCGCCGTCACACCGAACCCGGCCTGGACGTCGACACATAAAACAGCCAAACAACGGGAGAAACACTCACCGACTTACAATGTCCAGAAATTACGTTCGCGTTTGCTAAAAACGTGAATATTTGCTACATTTACGTAATAATGACAGAAGCTGGTATCTGAACTTCCCGCTTCGACAACCGGAAGGAGGAGCTTGTGCTGCATTCGGGGTCATCGGGAAAAATTAAGTCAATCTCATGCGTTGAAAACCACACCTTAGTTGACACGGACGATTTTAGAATAATTCGGTATGTTTCTATAACTTTACTTCGTACTTTCTTTTTTATTGAATCTGGATTTTTGTAAAACACACAAAAAATAATTAATTAACGTCGTCGCAGAAGTTCGGACGTTGTAATTCTCGAGGCGGTCCTGAAGTAAACATCACGTGACGATTGCACTACGCAAATGGATACTCATCTGCACATGACCTATGTGCAAATCACTATCTATTATGACGTCCGCCAATGACGTAATAAAATCATCGGTGTATTTTTTTGTCTGTCTGTCTGTCTGCTAGCAAGATTACTTCTAAACTACTCTTAGTCTTTATTGAACGTTTCACCACAGATAAATAACGAGGTCATGGAAAATTCCATTAAATTTTGGAGTTTATCCAGAAACTTTTTTTTTTTTTCTGCGTCCCAGTCAACCTTTGGCTGATGTCAGAAATCTGATTGCTCTTGTTTGCGCAGTGCAATCGGAGATCACGCAAATTTCCCAAAGGTCTTTACAAAAAAAGACTCAAAATAGTATGTTATATTCTTCGCTGATAATGTATAAAGATATAAAGCTTTACATTTGTTGAGGTTGTGAAACAATTATGTTGCAAAATCCTGAAGATTTTCTTTTGGGATTTGTAGCAAAATAAATAGATACAAATAGTAAAAATATATGAATAGTTCAGAGTCCATGGTCCGTATTTCAACTGTATTACAACTTTCTATTATAAAATATATTAGTTGTTAAATAATTTGGCGGGCCTTGGGGAGCAAATGTCAGGGCATGCCTGGTTGTTTATCTCAGTATTTGCACTCGTTTGATAAAAAAAAAACAACAACAAAAACAACAACAACAAAAAAATACAATAATTACTATATTATAGCCTTCAAGGCATGTAAATAACAGCACATATCCTCGAGCTCAATATCATGATTTTAACATTTTATGATAAAAAATCAAGCCCCATATGGAAATTGATTTATTGTTTAAAATGTAGATTTCTCAGTTCTTTGTTCGCGTTAAATACATTGTGCGATTAGCTTTGCACTCACCACCACTGCAAATAGACATTTCCCAGTCTGAATCTGGAGTGAAATAAACTCTCTGAGCTTAACACTGTGTTAAAGTGGGACTCTTTGATCCAGTAAGAGCCTTTTACTGCATGAACAGATTAACTGTCACAACATGCGTGCCATGATTTGGTATTCATTTGTGCACCAGGGAAAAATAAATAAATAAAATAACACACACACACACACACACACACACACTCACACACACACACACACACACACACACACACACACACACCAATTTGGGAGTAAATGACATTTACTGCACAGCTGTAAATATTCAAATTAAACTGTTGATTTCAACTCTTTGCAGAGGTAACGTTTCCCAACTACGCTTATTTATTTACATCAACATGAAATAGGGGATTATCTGCACACACCCACACACTCACACACACGCACGCACACAAAAACAACCTTGCACGCAACTGACAGATGGTGAAACACCCAGTGTGTTAGACTGCATAGATTGGGGTCAGATCTGGATGCTGTGTTTACTACCGCCTCTGTTTATATACACCCTCTGGAGTTTAACGTGACACACACACACACACACGCACGCACACACACACACACACACACACACACACACACACACACACACACACACACACACACACACACACACACACACACACACACACCTGTATTGCACTGCAGCATTACACTGAAGCGAGTTTACTACACTAATAACAACAGTCTTGCACTTATATGTATTTATGTATTTATTCCAGAATCCCACAGACCCCCCCACCCCCCTCATCCCCACCTCCCTATTTTTTTTTTTTGCATACAGCCATAACCACAATGCGCGCCCACGCGACGCTCGTGGCCGCGCCGGTTCGCTTTTTTGCATCTCGTCAAAACAAAGCGGGGGCGAGCAAGCGGGAGCGAGCGGAGCGGAGCAGAGCGGCGGTTCATGCCTCATGAATGAGTCTCGTACCCCCCCCTCCTCCCCCCCGCCCTCCTCCTCCCTTCCCTTCCACCCTCCTTCCTCTCTGTTTTCTCCGCACCGCAGGTCGGACCCTCCATCCGCCTGCATCCCGATGGCCGTGAGGGAGCGCACACCGGCGGCGGAGGAGCAGTAGAGGCGGCAGCCGCCCATGAGCCCGGCCCCGGACAGTAAACACTCGGTGACAGATTCATCCCGACAGGGAGCGACACGACAGGAGCAGGAACGGTGAGCTACGGTGGGCGGGTGGGGGGGGGAGAGGGGGGGACGCATGACATACGGTAACTTTGTGGCCATTATGGTACAGTTTTCCATCCATAGGTGGACCGAAATGTGGCGTCTCTGCCGATCGGCGCGTGTTTACGAGGCGGAGTGTTTGTTTTTTTTGTTTTTTTCTGCGCTGCACTTTGCCTCCTCCTGTCGTCCACACAGGTATAAATAAATAGAAAAGCTCCACGTCCGCACGGCTGACTGTACATTCCTCCCTGTAGGGATCAACGTGGACTGTTGATGGCCCATTTCAATGTTTTATTGTCGAGTGAGAATAAAAAGACACAGGGGCCGGAAAAAAAGAAAATAAATAAATAACCAGCGGTTGCTAATAAATTAAAAGTGCCATCGATCTGCCTGTAGTCGCCCTGCTAAAGACGAGGAGGAGGAGGGGTGAACAAAAGCAGAAATGCCCAGACTGGCGTGGCATGGCATTTCGTGGAGACGAAGTGTTGTAGTCTGAGTCTGACTGGGGCGAGATCTCGTGAAACCGCAAGCAAATTCTCCCCCACCCCAAAAGAAAAAATTTAAACAAAATTTTAAAAAAGAGATACACGACCCAGCCGCTTTTTCATCACTTGTATGTAGGATGGCAGTGAAGAAGGTTTGTGTGGTTGAGTCTTTGTCTGAAGAGTGACACGCCAGACTGTTGTTCCCCCCTCCGACCAGGGGATGGTGCTTTACTATGTACAGTAGGTTTCTAAAGGGTGGAGACACCCAAATGCACTGGAACAGTAACTACCAGTAAACACACACTCCTCTCACCCGTGCATGTACACACATGCATTTCTGCTTTTCTATTATTCCCCTCCCCTTGTGACGTCACGTGTGGGGGAGCTGTGATTGCACAAGCGCCTTCCATAATGTTGAAATAACAGTCAGAATGGAGAAACTGAAAGTATTTTAATCTCACCGGTTCCCCCTCTGACTGCCAATTCCCTTTTTTTTTATTTGTTATATCTGTTCGTTTGATTGCTTTAATGTTGTTGTTGTTTTTATTTTCTTCATGCAGTCGTTGTCTCAGATTAAATGCTGGAGGAGGATCATCCATGTGTCAGCACCAGACATTTCTCATCGATGTCTCACACCTGATTCACTTCTAATCACTCCCACAGGCTCTGTTCGTCTTCCCTCTCCCTGCTCCAACCTTTTACTCCAACCTCACTCTCCTCATCTTTCCCTCCCTCCTCTCAGATGCTTGATGGACTCCGGCGGAGGCACGCCTCCCGGCCCTCCCCCCGACCCCTGTCCCTCAACTTCAGCACCTTCTCGGCCCCCCCGCCGAGCCCCGACATGGACGGCGGCAGCAGTGAGCATCCAATCAGGAGGTGAGCTCCACTTCCTGGGATTAACGTTTTACATACATACAGCATCCTGGGGAAAAGACCATGAAATATTCATTAGCATTCACACAACAACAAAAAAGGAAAAGGGAGACCATGTCTGGTCCCAGAAGATTTCATTAACTCGCTGAGCTCTGCCTGCAGCTCACGCTGGCCTGCTGCTGCTGCTGCTGCTGATGATGATGATGATGATGATGATAATGGGAACTTTGATTGGCTCATTTCCTCCTGTGTGCACGTCTCATCTACTCTTGCTCTCCATGTTTTTCTGTGTTTGTCTGCGTGCACGTGGGAGTTGGGGGGGGGGGGGGGGGGTGGTCTGGTGTTTACTTGCCGTTCTGTCAGCGTTGAGTTTCAGGACAGCGTGGGTGTGAAGTCATCCTCTCATATCCAGAGAGCCAGTCCCCCCCCCCTCCAAAATTTCAAAACAACAACATCAAATATTATTATCGGATTGTGGAACAACCTATCTAAAACAGCAAATATGTGGTGAAACATTTGCACCTGAAATAAATCAGAACTCAAGACAATCTATTTTGGTAATGGCCCTTTTAGAGGGGGAAACATAAAAGACAGATTTCTGATGAGTTAGCAAATAAGAGGTTTTAGTACCAAGCAATAGTAAGTGGCTTCAGAGAGGAAACAATCATGTGTCATTGTCACCGTATAGGATAATCATAAATAAGAGCTCATATTTGCTGTTTAAAGTAATCACTTTATCAGTTTACCATTATCCATTCAAGTAAACGCTCAATAGTTTTTTTTTCTAAACGTAAACAAATGTTGAATAATACCATATATAAAAACAGGGTTCATGTCGCAGCCTGAAGTCTGGCTCGCTGTTTCCATGGAAACCATGTACTTTATGTTTTATGCAAAAGTTTACATCTGTTCACACGGGAGAAGACTTTTTTAGATCTCTCGACATATCAGTCGCCATCGAAGTCAATATTTAAGATTGTCCTAATCTTTTTTTTTCTTCTTCTTATAGTTACTTGGATTTCATTCATCAGATTTTGTCGTCATTTTAACAAGCAGATTTATTTCACCTGTTGGGACGGAGCAATGTGGGCTGTTTTGCTCTAATCAGAGGTGAACTGTCTCACTGCACAAAAAAACAACAAACAAATCGGCCCATTTTAGCATAAAGATGCGGTTTTGGTGAAATTGTTGTGTCACACACAATTGTCCTTTTTGGGGTTTTTTTTAAACACACTGGTCATGGCCAGCTGTAGGAGAGCAGGAAAACCTTCCTCATTTTTCTGGACTGTGTCTCTGCTTCCTATCAGTGTTTCTGTTGTTGTTAATAAGCTGGACGACTTCCTCCTCCACTTCCTCCACCTCCTCGTCGTCGTACAGTCACAAGCTCAACAAAGTGCTGCTTTACCATGCAGCTCTTCTGGCATCTGTGCTCCCGCATGAATATTTGTTTGCATCAATAGTTGTATTGTGGCTACGGGGGCCGAGGAGGAGGAGGAGGAATGCCCCCCCCCCCCAATCGGTGCGTCGCCTATTGTTTTCTGCCTTTCTGAGACCTCAAGGCGGCGCAGCGACACTTGGAGCCCACCTCTTGGCCCGGCTCCACCCATCCTGCTCTTAATGTGCCGGCTCCGTCTCACCATGCATCACTCTGTCCTACTTCTCTCCTCCTCTGTCACCAGCCGCTCTTTGTATTGTCATTGTGCTTTTCTTTTCTCTCTCTCTCTCTCTCTCTCTCTGTCCTCTGCATACTCGCTCTCTCCCAGACTCACGTTCTCCTCTCCCCTCCAGCTATACACGCTTCCTATTCCCCCCCTCCTCCTGTACGGGCCAAGCTCATCGCCTGACCTTCTTTCGCTGCCGTCCATTACTTAGTGCGTCTCTCTCTCTCTTTCTCTCTCTCTCTCTCTCTCTCTCAATATCCACCTCATGAGGACTCTGCACCGGCTGAAGTTGATGAGCTCTCCGAGCCTCAGCGAGCTGGGAAAGAGCGAGAAAGGTTCACCGGAGGACAGAGGGGAGAAGCAGAAGAGGGCGGGGGCCAACGCCACCTGGAACAGGTACGCCCCCCCCAAAAAAAAAATAAAAAATTGCAGAGACGTGCAGTATTTATCTGTAACTGGGGACGTGGCGTGTTTGTTTTTAACGCCTCAGCATCCACAACGCCGTCATAGCAGTCTTCCAGAAGAAGGGCCTGGCTGACAACGAACTGTACGTCCTGAATGAAGGTGTACGGTGAGTTCAAAACGGCCGCACGCGCAAAACAAAACTTATTTGAGCCCCGTCGACGTCATTTTTGGGTTTATAAGCGGTATCATTACCCGCCCGGCCCTGTGTACGCTGCATGTTTATCCCCGTGAATGACTTTGTTTGTGTGCGTAGTGTTCTGACTCCAGGCACCGGGGGAGTCATGTGGTCATGCCAGATATCTCATTATCTTCCTAAACCAGGCCCCTTTACTTCTATCTGCCTCTGTGAGAGCTCGGTAAACATATTGTCGCGTACAAGTGAAGACACACACTTCCTCAATGATACCAGAAAAAAAAGAAGGTTGATTTGGCTCCAATGAGTGAGGAATGCAAGTGGATAAGTTAAGCCGAGTAAACAGCGGCCGCGGCTCACGTCTGGTGGGATTCGCTGCTTGTTTCTCCTTCGTCGTACACCTCGTGAAACTGTGGCGCTTTTTTAAAAAACTGCGTCCCGTGTGTCGTCTGACACAGAAACCTTTATATCTCACTCTGATTTCATTAAAGAGGCCGTCCACCTTTGTGTGAAATATACCAGTGAGATACAAATTTAAAAAACACGTGCATTTACATTCAATCCAGTCATTAACTCCAGTTTGTAAACGTTACACGTCCTTCATTACAGTTCATTTTGAATTAATAATACACACTTGTTTTCTTAGGCACCTGTTAAAGACCGAGCTGGGTTCCTTTTTCACCGAATACCTTCAGGTGAGTCACACTCGACTCTTCTCTATATTAATTTGAATACGCGAAGCTCTCTGCCGGTGTTGAGGCAGGATATTTACTGCGGATCAGCTCCGCGGGGGAGAAGCAGCGACTCTGATCTTCGTGTTTATTGACTTCTATTCACAGAACCAGCTGCTGACAAAAGGGATGGTCATCCTCCGGGACAAAATCAGATTCTATGAAGGTGCGACCCGAAATAATATGTGGTGTCGAAATTTGTTTTGACAAAAGGTCGATGGATTTCACTTACAACAAGACTGTAAAGTAACATGCAACAGTATGTGCAATAACCCCTGCATCTATGACACTTTATCCGTGCCACTTTATCCAAGTCACTTTATCTACGTCACTTAATTGACCACTTGTTAGGACTGAACCTGCACTGCCAACACTGGTATTATTTTTTACTATAGTATGTTTATTGTACTTTATTCATCATACATTTATACATCATAGTTTATTTTCCTTGTATTTCATCATACTGTATATTTTGCTCCCCTTAGAACTTATTATACTTTATTATAGTTTGTGATTTTTATCTTATTTTTTAGTCCTATTTTTTTAATCTACTTATTATTACTCTTACTGTAAATATTTTTGGTCCTTAGGGTTCTTGATAGTCATTGTATATAAGATACCTCTATTCTTACCTAACTGTTTGCACATTTCTTGTCTTTCCTACTCATGAGTGTCCTTAAAAGCAGAATGCAACAAGTACATTTCTCCATTGTGAGATCAATAAAGGCTTATCTTATCTCATCTTATCTTATCTTCCACTACTTCACACAATAATGATCGTAGCTGCCATGCAAGGCGCTCAACCTCGTATTGGGAGCAATATAAGGCTCAACGTTTTACTGACGGACAGTTTGAGTTATAGGCCGGGCAAGAGAGAGAGGTCAAAACACTAACCGCTCCTCCAAGTGTCACTAAATAAAATTGAAATCAAGTTGTTTTTCTTTTTTTCATTTCTGCGTGACGCGTGCAGGCCAGAAGCTGCTCGACTCTCTGGCAGAAACCTGGGACTTCTTTTTCTGTGACGTCCTCTCCATGCTGCAGGCCATCTTCCACCCGGTTCAGGTAGTTTGCTTTGCTGTCCGATGTGTGTGTGTGTGTGTGGGGGGGGGGGGGGTCAACGACCTCAACCGCCGTTTGCCCCCTGTGACCCTCCGTGTGCTGCAGGGTAAGGAGCCGTCGGTCCGGCAGCTGGCCCTGCTGCACTTCAGGAACACCATCGTCCTGAGCGTGAAGCTGGAGGACGCCCTGTCTCGACCGCGAGCCCGCGTGCCTCCCTCCGTCACACAGATGCTGCTCATCCTGCAGGTACGCCTGCAGATCGGCGTTTTTTTTTTTTTTTTTTTTAGTGCTATTTGCACGTGATAGGTTCAGTCTGCTTCCCAGGTGTGTAAAGATAAAGCGCCTGGTGTTGTGCACATAATGTCCAGTTTGTTACTGGTGCTTTGTTGTGTTCACTAAGGAGGAAACCAATCAAACCATGCTTGGATCAATTCCGCTTATAATTCATATCCACAGCACTGTTTTCTTTTTTTAAGAGCGATTCCAGTTTGTGATTAATGTTGACTTGTGTCACATTAAAGGGTAAATTATTTTCTCTCAGCGTCTCAAATAGCTTGGTAACAGTGGGTCATTATGAACGAGTGAAATTCTTAAACCCTAATAGAAATATATTATCGCTCACATTATTGACAATAAAACAGGGAATCAAGAACGTCAAACCAATGAAGTGAGTTTAATTAACAGAGGGTCTGTATCGATTCACCATTCTGACTTTATTTTGTGCCTGTTTCATTTTTTTTAACTTCTAACCAGTGCACACATTTCAAATTCAAAGCTGCGACAGATATTTTATTGATGTGTTCCTTTTTTTATTATTATTATTGGTCCATGAATCCATATTGTAGATCTGTTTTAGATGTACAGCTGTTTGTACAGGGCAAACACGGAGAGAAGCACAAGTATTGTTAAATTTTACTGCTTTTTTTTTTTTTTTGCATTCATCAAATATTTGACTTAAATTATTGATTCTTGATTATCAAATCCCGTCAGTTATTTTTTGGACTGGATTCGAGTTTAACGCGAAGTGGAAGTCGTGTGGACTCATCCATCCATGGCATCGAATGGACGCCGCTCACGTCTTGTCCTGTTCTCCAGGGGGTCCACGAGTCCCGGGGGGTGAACGAGGAATACCTGAGGTTGGAGTCGCTGGTCCAGAAGGTGGTCTCGCCTTACCTCGGAACCCATGGACTCTGCTCCGGGGACGACGACGAGGCCCACTGCTGCGTTCTCGGTGAGGCGGGAACACGAAAACAGTGCTTGTTTGTTTTATTTTTATTAGGAGTGACGTGAACTGACCGAGCCGTCGCTCTCGTCTTCCAGAGAAGCGTCTCCCGTGGGGCTGGCCCAAGTCCGGGGAGCAGCAGTCCAAAAACCCCGTGGTACGCTCCAAAAGCTACAACATCCCTCTGCTGCTGACCCCGGTGGCCGAGTACGACCCGGACGCCGGCTCGGTGGGCAGCGGAGGGATACGGCGCCACTCGGCCTGCGAGATCATCTCGTGCCTGGAGGAGCCAGGACTAGCTTTCGGCGACCTGGCCTCAGGACCCCAGCTGTCCGCCTCCTCCTCCAACAGGCTCTGCGTGGGCTCGCAGTTCAACGGTACGCCACCGGAACACACTCTTACGTTAGTTCCTAGCAGGTGCTGTTGTTTATTGTGGTTTTTTAAATGTGCACTTTTTTTTTTTACTCACCTTCTTTTGGATATTTAGCCTTAACAGATGATATCGCATAATACTGCTTATTATTATACGCATAATACATGATTTTACTGAATGCTTATGAAGTTTCAGCCATCGTATTCCCACGTAGGTCCTCACGTGGGATCTTTAGCGATCGGGGTAAACTGGTAGTTTATTGCTCTTATTTTTAAGAAGTAAAAAACATGACATAAATTAACATGTGTCCTTACTTGCAGCAGAATAAGCCTTTTTTTAAAGTTTTATTTCATGTATTTTATGTATTGTATTGGGTTTTTTTTTTGTTATTGAGACACTTTGATATAGATGTATGCATGAAACATGATTCCATATGAAATACAACAGCAAATATGTTAACGTACAACGCAAAGTAAAAAAAAAAAAAAAAAAAAAAAGCAGTGTAATTCTATTCAATTAAAAAAATGATATTTTATTTGAATTTAACATTGTCGCCGCTTTTATTTTCTCCCGTAGGTATTGTCCAGGGAGGAGCAGGAGCTCTGGACTTGCCTCTGTCGTCTCCTTCCATCCTCCCGCTCCGCTCCTCGGGAGCTCTCCACGGCACCGAGGCCACGACAACCATGGTGGATCTCAGCAAGGGCACGTCGTCCACGCCGCCCAGCGAGTCGTCCAGCCCGGAGACCATCATTGGACAAGTGCTGGAATCGGCCGACTCGGACTCGGACGGGATCTTTATTGATTTCCCGCCTCACTCGTCGGAGGCAATGGGGCTGAGCCGCGAGAGCCGGCAGAGCACTGTGTAAGACTTTAGAGACGCACCTGCCGTGTGTCCCGTAACGCTTTAGGTGAAAACAGGACAAACACTTATATTTTACATTTCATTACATATGGGTACCATCATCTTTATCTTTTTTTTTTTTTTTTTTTTTACTATGGTACAGTGAGTTTCCATAGCAAAGTGCTTTCACTAGTGAGTGGAACTTTTTCATTCTTACTGTAAAAAAAATCTGGGAGAGAACGTCGAGTGGTAATTTAAAAGGCTGCAGCTGTGTCAAACGTACAAACGTCCATCTGCTCGTATCCTACTTTTGTATCATGGTCAACAAATCGGATGAATTTTTACGACAAACAAACGTCACCTCCAAAGCCTCTTGTTATAATATAATCACTTCTGACTCTCTGAGTTTCATTATATCCAAAGAATAATAAATATTCTCATCCACTGAGACTTAGAGATACATAAATGTGTATCATTCCACAGCTGGAAACAACGGCATTGTAAGTGTGGATACATGCGATGCTTGTGTCGTTTGTCTAATTAACAGTATTAATTATTAAAACAGTGCAAAGAAACGTCAGAAAATGAACATTTTGATATGACGAGCCAATCCAGAGGACGTATATCTTCAGCAGGATTGTATGTGTTTAGGGCTGAGAGACTCAGAAGTTCAGACAAACAGAGACGCCGTTGGTTTGGCTCTTTTTATGTGATTTAAAGACGGTAAAATAACTTACAAAGTATAAGAATATAGTCACTTAAAAGCCACTCAGGAGCGTACATCCATCAACTGTGGTTCAAAAGGAAATTATAAGGATTTCACACAGCAAACCAAATTCTTACACCATTTACATGAAAAAAACAACTAATTGTTTGGGATGCATTGTGTTTTTAGGCTGCATTTGTTTTGTGTCTGTATGATTCTATTTTCTGCCTCCGCTCTGCCGTGAGCTGCTTGGGATTTGCGCGGTCTCTCACTCGTCGAGTCTTAATGCAAAATTTCCTCCTTGTGGCAAAACATCAGTGTGACAGCATCGGCTTTTCTGCATTAACTCTGGACTTTGAGGAATACGACAATGTTTATTGTTTACATTTGACAAAGACATGAGAATTTCGACTGAATGTTGTCTCACACACTGTATTTTTGCACTACCACTACCTTGTAGATTTCAGTGCATCATTGTTTTGTTTTGTTTTTTTTTTAGGACAGCTAGATAGTGTAAAGTGAGTATTTACCTTTGAAACGAATTTAAATTTTAATAAGGGCTTTTTAAAATGAATCTTTTTCAATGATGTTTTACCTCAAGCGTTTTGTACTTTACTTTTTTGACAATCTATGATGTCTATGGAGTTGTACTTTGTATTAATTTGTTATACTAGCCCAATAAAAAGATTAAAAAAATAAATACATTTGAGTAAAATTAAAAAAAAGACACTAATTTATATGATTTACATGTATTTCTATAATATATTTTTTGTTTGGTCACCATGTGATCGTTTCTCGGATTGTTGTAGGTTAAAATGACCAGCCGGGCCTTTCTGTGTGGAGTTTGCATGTTCTCCCCCGTGTGTGCGTGAGCTTCCTCCCGCAGTCCAAAAGACGTTCATGTAAGGTTAACTGGTGACAATAAATTGCCCCTAGGTGTGAATGTGAGTATGCGTGGTTGTCTTGTCTCTCTGTCATGGGACTGGCAAAAATGTCCAGGGTGTATCCAGGCCTTGCCCATAGTGAGCGGGTATTGGCTCCAGTGGCTCACAGCCCTGCACGTGTTTATTTTGAGGGACCCATTTATGATTATCTTGAAGATCACCATCTGTAATCAGAGCTCAGAGCTGATTTACTATAATAATTTTTTTCTTCAGAGCACTTTGTTACACCAAATGTTATAAAGATATCTCGTTGGTGAACTCGCTCCTGCTTAGACAATACCTGATGATAGATATAGAAGTGGATTACTCCTATTCCCTATACTTTAGACATATGAATAATGAAGTTTGAGTAAACAATTATCTCGTTATAACAGAAGAAACACAACACGTTTTTAGTAATTAAAAAAATAATTGTGCTTAAAAATGGTTTCTTTCCTTTTTTTGAAATTCAAGCTTTTATTGACTTTTTTGCTTGGTACATGAACATCATTGAGCGCTTTATTTAAATTAATAATCAGGGCTTTTATACATCAACGAAAAGTATCAGTAATATTACATTACAAGGTGTACACGTTCTGGGACAAACAGGGAAACAAATAATGGTTTCCTTTCTGAAAAGACTGCATCACTTTTTATTATATTACAACGTCAGTGACCGGAAGTGAACTTCTTAACGGAAGTTCTATACTTTGGGCTTTTATTTGGAAAGGCTGGACCGGATGTCCTGTTCCGTCCCGTTGATGCTAGAGGAAAACAGCTAACTCCTGTTCGTGTCTCCGCAGTGGTCGAAGCTACTCTGTTATTCAAACTTTATTTCTTTTTTGCGCTGACATTCGTCTTCACTCGACTCGCCTGTCAAACTCCCGCTGCCGGGAAAAAAAAACCGCTGCCAGACCCGGTAAGACGACGTTTGAACGACGCCGCCGTGTTGTTGTAAAGTTAGCAGCTCGATGCTAAAGGAACAACAACCGGAGGTGAACGCGGCGGCTTGCGCGTGTTTGTTTTTGCTCGTTGCTGCGCGTGATGACGAGTCCAGTTGTGGAGAGGCTCGTCCCTGACAGACGCTCTCGTGTCTTTTTTTTTTTTTTTTTCAGGTCACTCCCGTCACCTTGGCCGTGGTCCTTCCTCCTCCTCCTCCTCCCCGGGGTCACACTGGCTCCCTCCTCCCTAGATGAAGATGTCCCTGGCCCAGCGAGTGCTCCTCTCCTGGATCTTCGCCCTGATCTTCCTCATCATGCTGGTCCTCAAGCTGGACTCCAAGATCACCTGGAGCTGGTTCCTCATCTTCCTCCCCGTCTGGACCTTTGACACCATCCTCATCCTCATGCTGATCGTGAAGATGGCGGGCCGCTGCAAGCCGGACTTCGACCCGCGGGACGGGGAGCAGAGCCTGAAGAGGAGGCTGTGGTACCTGGCCGCCCTGCTGCTGAAGCTGGCCTTCTGTCTGACCCTGTGCTCGCGGCTGGAGAGGCTGACCGACGTGTGGCTCAGCGTGGTGTGTGTCCCCCTGTGGGCGCTGCTGGGGGGGGCGCTGGTGGAGCTGGGACACAGTGTCTTCCACTACAGGAGGGACTGAGCCACGGGGACGCCTCTTGAGTATCGAGGAATCTTTTGGACGGAGACGACGCACCGGGGCAAACGACCCTCTCTGAAAGTCCACACTGCTCCGTATCGTCACGATAACTCCAGCTTCTGTTTAGTTTGTTTGGTTTTTGTGTGCGTGTGTGTGTGTGTGTTTGTTGTTTTGGCTGGTTTGTTCGGTCAAACGGTGGTCCTCACCGTCTCCTCACAGGAAGGTTTCTGATTTGGGCCGGCAGAGAGAGAGAGAGAGGGGGCACTGCATGTTTCACCCAACTTGGGGTCTCTCCCACGGTCCAAAGACACCCAGCCGAGTCGGCGTTTCCTCCACGATGTCCCCGAGACCCAGTTGAACCCTGCTCTTCACCCAGTCCCAGCTGGGAACGACCTCGACATGGGACAAAAGGCGTACAGATGACAAGATGTTCGGTTTCCGGCAGTTATACAAATGTCATTATACCAAGACTTGCCAACTGGCTCCTCTACGGGAACATTTTGTTTTGTTTTTCTACTTCGGTTATTTTCATTTTAACATCAATAAACTGCCCAAAAGCTGCAGGTCTTGGATTTGCAGACAAAAAATATCATGTTTCCTTTATGTAGCTCAGGTATGGATCGAGGCTTTTGCCAAAACATTCATTAATCGTTGCGTTTGAACAGTTTTGATGCTGGAAAAATGACCCTTTGAAGCAAAGTATGTTCATGATAAGAGTATTTTAGCCATTTAATGGAAACGAGCACCTCGCAGTAACAGTTCAGAATACTGACACTTGTTTTTTTTTATTTCAAAAGCCTCCAGATGTGAGAAACTTTGGGGGGGGGGGGGTTGTTGTTTGGTTAATCGGTAGCGGCCCTGAGACGAGGTGCCTCTAACCCGAGCTTCACCGTGAATCGGATGGATGACACAGATCAAAGAGTCCCACTGACAAGATGAAAGCTCACTTTGTCTCCCCGGAGTAACTCTCTCCATCGGTCACACATGAATGTAAATCCTGAACGTTAAAAACTTTGCACTTTAAAACCGTAGCCGGCGTCGGCGTGAACGCCGAGCGCACCTGACGAGATACCAAAACTGTTCTTTTACCTGCGTGACGTGGTGCCGCGTGTCGGATGCTTGAGCTTGAATGCTGTAAAAAAAAAAAGTAATCTTCGTCACCCCCCGTGGGGTTAATCACGTCACTGTTTGGGGGGGGGGGGGGGGGGGGGGGGGGGGGCACTTATCAATAAAGCTCCTATAATGAAAGCACAAGTGTGAATGATGGTTATTTTATTTAGATGATCTGAATAGTGCTGCTTTGGCAAGTTGCATTGGTCCATTCTTTAAAATGACATTGAATGTAATAAGAGCTTATTTAAAAAATAAAAAAAATACAAATATCTTAATTTAAAAACATATCTGAAAGAAATCAAGCCAGTACTAACTGATAAGTACCATGAGGAAGGCTATTAATATTGTACCCTGAATTAAATAAACCTTATTGTAGGAATGGAAGAAAGTCAGCATTTATTTTTTAATGTATACAGTCAAAAATATGTATCAGGCATTATTAAAAAAAAAAAAAAAAGTTTATGAATATTCCTGATGGTGGATTTTTTTCTTTTAACTGACAAATCTACAGTAAAAAAAAGTAATGAATCCTTCATATGTTGGCTCCTCTGATGGAAGCACTCTTACTGAAAAAACAAAACAACTCGATGTGAATATTTTCAGTTTCAGTGAGACGGCGTGGTTCAAACCGAACGCACAAAACGCAGAGGAGACTTTTAAACACCCGTTAAGTCAACATCTTGAACCATTTATTGAGAGGTTCTGATCAGAGTATAAATCACACTACCAAGTCTTATCTTAGGAAATAAAATGTATTTACAACAGGATTTCTTTTCACATACATCAGTTGTTTTTTTTCTTCCCCCCAAATAAAAACAGACAGTTAAATGATATAAATAAGTTCTATGGAAAATAAAACTTGTCTTACAAAAAATATATGCAATTTCTGTATACATTTTCTCACATTGGTGCTAATAACATCTATACTGTACAGTTTTGGTACATACAGTATCATTTACAGCCCTGGGTGAGTCCAAAACGGTCCCGTCTGAAAACGACGACTCGTCCCCCCCCCCCTCCCTCCGTCGTGGAACGTCACAGACGATGAGCCTCCCGACAGGAAGTGAGGACTTGGGGTGAGCGGCGGGGTCTTTTCCTATGGCAGGAGTGTGACGGCGGTTGTTTTCAGACCGGCTAAAGTCCAAGTACCTAAAAGTAGGTGTTTTTTTTTAAGAGCGAAGCTAAGTAGTGCACAGGCACCGACGCACGGGGGGAGGGGAGGGGGGGGGTTGGGCGTCACAGAACATTTTAAGAAGAAAGCCTACATTACATCCGCTAACAAACGTGAAGTGAGCTACTTAAGCTTACATTCTCGGGCGCCGTTGAGAAATCCTGCCAGAGCGGCATCCTTCGTCTCAGGTGGAGCGGTGTGCGGCCGTGTCGGGGGAGGGGGGGGGGGGGGGGGGGGTGGAGGAATGCTTTTCTGTTGGGAGATGAGAAACACCAGCAGATACGTGGAGGACGGCGGCGCTCTGGAACATTTTAAACAAAAGCCTCGGCGAAAGTTGTACAGTAAAAAAAAAAAAAAAAAAAAAAAAAAAAAAAAAAAAAAAAATAGAAAGAAAAAGAAAGAAAGACTAGACATGTAGACATTCATATTAAGAAGTCTTTGTGTGTTTGGGGCGTGTGTGTTTTCATGGGCTGTTTCAGCGCCGTGTCCGGTAGCGACGCGGCCGCCCGGCCCGCCGCCGCCGCCCCCGACTCCTTCGCCTTCGGTCCCTTCGAGGGGACGAGCGTCCGAATGTTGGCCGAGGAGCCCCGGGGGTCGGTGGCGTGGTGGTGGTGGTGGTGATGGTGGTGGTGGTGGTGGTGCGCCTTGGGCCTGCTGTCCGTGAAGGCGAGCGACAGAGTCTGGTGAGCCTCCATCGGCTTGAAGAGGTCAAAGGTGACAAGTGTCCGCGGCGCCCTGTGCTCCGCCGGAGCGGGCGGCACCGCCGGCTTCTTCTTCTCCTCCTTGCCGCTCAACTCCCTCTCCTTCTTCCCTTCTTTCCTCGGCGGAGCGTGCGCCGGCCTCGGCGCCTTGCCGTCTTCTCTGGCCGCCGGCTTGGCCGGCGTGTTGGGCGCGCCGCCCTCCCGGTGGCCGCTCTTCTCCTTCTTCCCGTGCGACGACTTGTGTTTGTGCGAGCAGGAGTCCCGGGCCTCCTCTCGGTCCGGCCGGATGTGTGACGCTGGCGGCGGCACCGCCGCCCGCTCTTTGTCGTGCTCCTTCTCCTTCTTGACGTGGGGTTGCGTCTTTGCGTCCCACTCCCTGGCCCACTTCTCGTCCCGGGCGGCGGGCGGCGTCTTGCCGCCCTCGTTCGTTCGCTCCTCGTCCTCCTTCTTCCTCGCCGGCGGCGCCGGGGGGCCCACCTCCCTCGCCTTCTCCTGCTCGCGCACCTTCTCCCTCTCCCTCTCCCGCTCTTTCCCCCGGTCTTTCTTATCCCTCTCCTTCTCTTTACTCCTGTCCTTCTTCTCCTTCACCCTATCCTTTTCATCCCTCTCTCGCTTCGCCCGGTCCTTCTCTCGTTTGACCGGCGGCGCGTTGGAGGCGCCGTCTCGGCTCCTCTCTTTCAGAGCCTGGCCCGACGCCGGTGTCTTCTGCGGCCGCTCCTCCTCCAGCTCGCCCTCCTTCCTGCTTGGCGGCGGCGCCTCCCTCTCCTGCAGCGGCTCGCACGCGCCGGCGCCTCCTCCGCCCTCCTCCTTCGTCTCTCCCTCGCCGGTCACGTCCACCGGCGCGGGAGTGACGGCTTCTTCGTCTGCCTCTCTCTTGAGTGCGAGTGGCGGCGGCGGCGTTGATGTCGGCTCCTTCACCTCCGCTCTGCCGTCTCGCTCTTCCTCCTTCAGAGTCTGTGTCGGAGTTTGTGAAGGGGGCCCCTCCCTCTCCTCATCTTCCTCCTCCTCATCCTCCTCCTCATCTTCCTCCTCCTCCTCCTCCTCCTCCTCCAGTTTCACCGCTGACTGTCCCGCGACGCTACGCTCATTCTTCACGCCCTCGTCGTCCCGCTCCTCTTCTTTGATACGAAGTGTTATTTGACTGGCCGAACATTTCTCCTCTTCCTCCTCCTCCTCCTCATCCTCCTCCTCCTCCTCGTCGTCCTTCTCTTCTTGGTGGTACTGTTTGAGCCGGATGTGCCAGGCCAGGCTGCAGACGGCCGACACGGTCTTGAACTGGTGGACGACTCCTCTGGGGATGAAGTAGATGTCGTCGTGGTAGAGTTGGATGCGGGCGTATCGGATGCCCTCCCTCCTCAGCTGGTTCAGCTTGGCGTCGTCGATCCACTGCACGCACTGGAGAAGAGGAAGAGCAGGAGCACCTCGTCATCATCATCCTCCTCAACCCTCCCTCACAAGGTTGATTCCTCTACTCACGGATGTAAACATTTATTAGACATAAACCAAATACCTCAAAAATTGCTCTTAGTGCTTCATACGTTTGGTTTATGTGCTTTTACTCTGACAGTCTGCTCTGTAAACTAGTTTCCCCCACGGTAAGCGCCCACAAACCACCCACGCTGCTCGCTTCTTTTAGTCTCCAGGCTCAAGACGACATTACATTATGTTTTATTGAGACCATGGCAGACCCAAGTCAGTTATTTTGATGGTGAGATCAGGTCCTGCACAAACACTGAAAATCAATTCCCGCTGTTATTGTTTCAGGTATAAACTGAATCGTTTTACTCACAATTTAGAATAGAATTTATTCTCATTGACGATAAACTAGTTTAGTAGAAGCAGGGTGTTTGTTTTTTTTTGAACCAATCTCTTCCACCAAAAACACAACACAGATATACATGCCACGGTTTTTGTTTTCAGAGAAACGTGAGCTTGTTTGAGGTGTTGTGTTTCTCTCCGCCTGCCAAATTGAGGCCCAATAATCCATCTGGGTTTTAGACTGTTTGAGCCTCCGGAACACGACCAGGCTTCTTTAACTGTGAAATGCTTTGATACTCTCAAGTGTTTGTTTACATTTTAAGACCAGAAACTGATGCGGAAAAATCAATATTAAGAGGAAAAAATGTCATGTCAGAACGGGTGAAAAGCTCAAAGCGGACAGAAACTATGGATTTATGAATTCTTATAGTCGTCATCACTTGTAAATATCTTGTTCTCATCACACACAGTCATTTGATTTGTAGTTACTTTAATAATCTCAGCTGGATGAGACCTCATGTATTTCTCGTACAGACTGTGGACTCACCTGCGACAGCGGCGGCTCGTGGAGGTCCAGCTGCAGCCTCATGACCACATCTGGAAAGTCTCCCGCGTGGAAACACACGACGTCTTTGGTGATCCGGGCTGGAGCGTCGCTGCTGCGAGGAAACACACACACACACACAGTCCCTGTTTACTCACCTGAGGGGTTGGAAGACCAAAAAACAAAACAAAACAACAACAAAAAACAGCATTTATGGTTTTAATAACCCAACTGGACTCTGCATTGGTCAAGTTCCAGCAGTGAGGACAGATAAACACACACCTAGACGCACCAACTGTGCTCACAACAACAAAAAAACTGAATAACGACATTAAAACAAGTTGTATGAACTTGTTCTATATTCCACAGGTGAGCTGGTCAGGTCCAACACGAGCCACCAAGTCAAATCCTTTGCGTGTGAACGGAGGGGGGGGGGGTCACTCACTCCTCTCCGCAGCGCACCGCCTTCAGCACGCCCACGGCGGCCGTCGTTTGTCTCTCGAAGCCCTGGCCGATGTGGTCGGCGTGCGCTCTCGTCCGGTCCTCGAACAGCATCTCTCTGGGCTCGCTGGCTCGGGGTAAATACTGCAGGTTCTTGATCTCGTTGGTCGACCTGAAATCCATTTGGGGGGAGGAGGGGGGGGGGGGGTTACAAAGATTTGCCCGCTTGTCGAAGGCGTGAGGTTGCGTTCACAAGGCTCGTTCCACGTACCTTTTTCTTTTAAAAGGCGACTTGGGCATGTCGGCCATGGGGATCATCTGCTCCCCGGGTCGGACCCACATGATGGGGCCGTCGTCGCTCTCGGTGGGACTCTGCAGCCGCAGGCTGGAGAAGCTCCCCCAGGGAAGAGTCCGCTGCACGGACACAGGGGCGAGGAACGTCAGCTCGTATGACCACGCACAGAAAGCAGCTCAACACAATTGATGCCCCGCTGACTGAAAAGAACCCGGGTAAATAAATGCCGGCGGTTTGGTTTTATCGCATTTATTACCCAATTCTTGCCCAATAGTTCAAATTTATTGATTCAAATAACGATATTACATTATTTTTTACTTATTCTCTCTTCCTGTCAAACATCATTAAACGTCTTTGCGCCTCATTTTACACTGAGTTTTGTAATTCGGCACCTAAGAGAAACGTAGAAAATGAAACTGAACAGAAGAGAGAATTAAAAAACCATTTCTGATTTATAGCCTTTGCTTAGAGATTCCGCTTAATATTCTTCCAGCCCGTCTGGAGTCGCACATCGCGGATCAGAGGAAACGGTCAAAGGCACGATTGCATTTTTATGCACTGCTGATGTTTGTGCAGTTTGTAATCGACTCCTCAGTCCCCAGGACTTTTTTTTTTTTTAAACATGGAGGCTTTCAGAATAGCCTTAAAAATAATTGTGCCTCAGAACTTTCTTTCAGTTTTTTTGCAGGTTCCCTCAGACACAATCTTTTCCTTTAGTACTTCGTAAACTTTACTGATGTACTGACGTGCTTTACACCTTATTTTGTTATTGTTTACTGTGAGGAAGACTAGAAGGGTTTACACTAGAAGTACTAGTCGAGTGCGTGTACTCTTTTCTCTTAATATAATTTAGTTGGATCTATTTAATACTTTCACAGAAACATTCAGCGACACGGTAACATTATTGAGCATTTTTTCTGTAGATCACCGCAGCTTGTCTAGTTTCTGTTGTCACAAAGTTCTTCCAGGAATAAATAATAAAAGATCAAATGAGTTACAGTACATATACATTATATAAACTTATGCTTTCCTTGTGAATGAAAGGTAATGCAGTGATAATATTCATACTCAAAAAGAGCCGGCTCTGTTGGGACGCCTCCGTGACGCTTTTCTGACATAAAACACTGATGAATGATGAGAACAGGACATGGGCTTTATCACATTTAAAGATTACTACGGCGCATTGTTTGTCGCAGGATGTAACAAGGAAATGCGCTTTGCTAAAAATCAAGTTAAAAAAAAAGAAATTACGTTTATGCTTTTTATAAGAAAAACTATGAACTTAATAATTAGCAAAAGAATTTCTTCTACAGTCTCGTATGTCCCAAGACGTTGCACGGCGAGTCGAGAATAAAAGACAAAGAAGTGAAGCTTATTAATGCGTCGCTGCACTCACCTCCAGAAAAGGAGAATCCTCCAACATGTGGATGAACTCGGGGAAATAATCCCCCACCTCTTCGTCCACTGCTCCGACCAGGCTGACCTGCCGCATGGCCCCGGCGCGGTACGTTCCCTGGGAGTACGTCCGCTTCACCTGGAGGGAGCAGAGGAAACGGATCAGGGCCAACGATAAATGGACGTGACCTTCCCAGTGCACCTGTCTTTTATGAAGAGGCTCATTTAGAGGAACTGCTCCGCGCTCAGAAGACGCAAATGTCAACAGACGACGGGCAGAAAGTGAGCGTTTGTCAGGTTGTGTGGAGGAGAAAATAAAAATAAAACGCCAGTTGAAATACTGAAACATTTTGAAGTTCAATGAAAGCACAGATGATGACCCCAGAACAGATCGTAAACTTTTATGTGTCAGAGTCTGTTTGTGTCGTTCCTGTCGTGTAAAACACGGAGAGAGAAAAAAACAAAAACCCAAGAGCGTTCACGCCACGTCAACAGGCAGAGATTACTTCGTCCAAATTCAATGAATGAAGGGCGCTTGTATCATTTAATGGCGTTAACGACACGCGATATCAGAGGGAGTGTTAAACTTGACGACGGGGCAATAAAAGCACATCTAGATCCACTTGGATGATAATTTTACAGTTCGCTGAGGTGCAATGCAGCAACAGCAGACGGACACCTCCAGGAAATACATGACCACCGGACTGGTGCCACATTTAAACACTGTTTTAACTGTAAAATACTATGAAAACACTGTAGGAGATTTACCACAATATACATTAAATACGTCACTAAATATGGAATGTGGTTTTAAAAAACATGCTGACGAGGCATTATGTCAGGCAGGACAGCCTCCAGCCTCCAGACTGATGGATGTCAGTTATCAAGTTTCACATTATATTAGGATCCTGGTTGATTTTTCGTTTTTGGAGCCTGAACCTTTTCGAAACTTCTCATTATAAAGGTAAAAGAACTTTGTGTTTTTGCTTGTTCACGTCTACAGCGAAGAAAAGCCGTTTGGCATCGGCGGAGAAGACCTGGCGAATATCCAATGGGTATTGGGGTCAAATACATTTTTCTGGAAAATCGTTGAGCGAAGACACGTCTATACCTTTCTGTGCACGATATGCGGAATGAGCGAACGTGTTGGCGTGATAAATAAATCATCCTCGCCGGGGTCGTCCCTCGGCTCTCTGCACGCTTCAACGCTCAAGACTTTCATTTGCCTCAAGTTGGATGGAGATTGTACCTCCCGGCAGGCCCGCTCTCAACAGCTTATTATTTCAGCCTTTAATCTATCGGCGCTTTAAACAAAATCTAATTTGCTCCGTCGGTGACAGGTGAGCAGTTTCTGTCTGCTTCCTCGCTCTGTGGTGTTTTTTTTTTTTTTGGGGGGGGGGGGGGGGGGGGGGGGTGGCTTCAACATCTTAAGATGTCTTGCATTAAGTGATGCTTTTAGACTGTAGAGTAAAACGGCCCCTAAAGAGCAATACATTTATTCTGTACTACTGATGCACAGACTAGGAAATGGCGAAATAGCCTGAAACAAATCTCCCGAAACCGAAGCACATGTGACTTACAGTGGGTATACGACATAATGAATTACAATCGGAGGCTCAGTTGTTAAAATGACAACCAGCATTTGTATTAATGTTGAGAAAAGAGACGCAACAATAATCATGTAACACGATATAAAAGCTACATCTCTGTTTTAAACAAACAAGTACCTCACTTTTAACACCAAGTAGATATATTGGATTGTTTGTTCAATAGATATTAAAACTTCACACACACACACAATTATTTTAATATCCAATATTAAAACTGCAATAAAAGACGCAGCAGGCTGCAGGTTGGAGAAGTGATGATTAATGTGGGGGAAGGTATTTAGTGACTCAAGCCTCAAAAGGTTTATTGAATTGCTGCTGATGTTGCCGTGTAAATAAAAAAGTCGATTTAAACCACCAAAAAGAGTAACTGAGGCAAAGTTCCGCGACACCACCGTGGGAAGTTTCACTGCAACATGTTGCTCTGCAGTAAATGATAATAACAACTTATTGTATTTCTCCAGTTTTTATCAATATAGATGTATTCGATCATTTTACTACGAAGACCAACTAATGCGTGGAAAGGAAGCGTATTTGTGCCTCGAGAGTAAAACCTATTGAGACACTCGCTTTCAAAAAGGTGCATCGTTTATTATTTTCTTTCAGGAGAGCGGTTCAAGGGCCACAGAGCACGGGGAACGCTGCAGCCCGAGTCTGCTGCACATCAACGTTCACCTTCAGGAAATAAACAAAACCAAATTATTGATTCCGACCGTTGTCCCGAGTCGCATTCATATGCAGGAAAACAGCAGGAGAATGCGGAGCATTTTTTATTTTTTGCTTCCTCGGGAATCTGCAAACTGTTGTTTGATTGCAGCGCTTGTGTCGCTCTGATCGTCACGGCCCGTCGGCTCCATTTGGATAGGTTGTTAGTAGCTGTTGCGTGGCGGCGGCGATCGCACGTGCTCGTGTTGTAGTGAGGCAGCTGTGAAATTTCTGACACCGTCATCAGATTATCTGTCTGTGGTTGGACGGCCACAGCAGCGGCTGCCCGTGAATGCCTCTCGCTGTGAAAAAACCCCCCCAAAAAACACGGGAGCAACAGGCTGTAAACGACAATCGAACGGCGTCGCCGTCTCCCATCTGGGATGGCCGGAGTCGCGGGTGAAAGAACCAAGAACGCGCTAAAGATCGTCACCGGAAGATCCTCATTGTGTGCGTGACTAGAGAAGTCGCTGCTGCCTCTTAGGGACTCCCGTTTTATATTTGATGAGCAATCGCGAGCTCTCAGCTGGTAGAAACACCATTGCAATCCCGCTAATTTACCAAACAGGCACGTGGGAAGAAGCAAGAGAACCTGAAAAAAAACCAAACACTTGAAAGGCCATGGATTTCTTTTAAATTAATTTTATATAGGTTCTGGTGTTAGTGGCTTCAGCACCACTGTGACATCAGCCTGGCGCTTAATTTTTCCAAAACACAGGACTTATTTTCCAGCACAGAAATCACCGCAATGAGACACCAAACCGAACCGCGGCTCAAAAGGCCAAACACACGACATTCCCTTCGCCTGACCTCCACTTTAAAAGAGCCCCGTGGTGAGGGTCGACAGCTTCTGACTGGAAGGTTGTCGGTTCAGATCCCATGGCAGAGCTCCCACTGTGGCTCCATAAGCAAGGCTCTTAATACCCGACATGTGTCCAGTCAAGGATGGATTAAAAGCAGAGAAATAATTTCCCCAAAGTGACCGATAAGCATTTTAAATCGAAAATCACAAAGCATTCTTCCGTTACACCTTTTGCTCGTGGGTCTTTAAGTAGCGGTGAATGGACTCTTGCTTTAGAGATCATAATGGAAAGGAAAAAAAGAAAAAAAAACTGCTCCCTCTCTGCCTTGTTCCTCGACTGCCATGTGGAAGTGTCAGGAGAAGTTGTTGAAAAGAACGGCCTGAACGTGCCGCAGTGCCACGAGGCTCCAAAGTGCAGCTTGTCAAATTGAAAGCCGAGGGACCCCCCGGGGGGAGGGGGGGTATCTGTGAAACTCACCCCCCCTCTCTCAAATCCTGTTTTACCGTAAAAACGCACACAAAAACAGAATCCTTCACACCCACATGGAGGCTTCACTGTCAGTCTAAAGTCTGATTCTGACACGTCGATCGCACCCATCTGACAGCAAACGCAGCCATAAAAAAAACAACAACACATCAGTCACTTAAACTCAAGATGCTCTGAACGCCGCAGCTTCTTCCCTCCAGTGACTGTTATGGAAATATAATATTCACATCAAATCACAAGGAGCTTATATCAAGAAAATACGCCGACGGTTGAACCGAGTTTGTTTTTCAAAAAACAAAAACAATAAAAAAAAAAGTGGCCTCATGTTGGCTGTGGAGGAAGTCCTGACGCCGGATGAGCTGAAGCAATATCTGATTACAAAGCACTGCGAGTGCGGCCGAGAGGAAAGACCCTGGAATTATTTTCATCCCACTGAGAGGCCCTGTGTGAGAATAATCTTAATATTTCTTGACCTAAATTGATTCTCTCACTCTACAGACATGTTTAAAAGATGAAGCGGCGGCGAATGGGGGGGTGCGGCGGGACCATTTCTGACTTCTTCATCTCAAACAGGAATTCAAATAAATGCCGAGTCTCATTCTCTTTCAGCGGGCATAGCAAAAGTTTTGACAAATGATTTATTCAAAGGGAGGTTTTGTCTGTGTTTCAGTCAGAGCTGGTATGTTTCTAATAACTGTGACTGACTGTAAACACGGCATCAAATCTGAACTGGAACGCATTGGTTGATTAATCTTATGTTATTGTGAAGTTTTATCAATGAACAAAGACGAATGCTTTGGGTAAAAGAAGGCACGTCTCACAATTCCTTTAAACTATGAATGGAGAAATTCTATTTTACAGCTCATGAAACCAACTCATCATCGGGTCTATAGATTTAGATATTAAGATGCAACTATTCAAACTGTATTGAGTATGAAACTAATTTCGCTGAAGCGACACAGACGACGTGTGGAAGACTGGGGGAGAAGAGGACTAAAGACCACATTGAAAATTCTGTTGATTTTAATTCACAAATAACCGAGCCTACGATCCAGCGGTTGTTCCAAACGCGCCTGGAGGCTTCACCTTTTCCTCGGAAGCATCCTGCATGAGCGTACCGCGCTACCCCAAGGCGCCAGCATCACCACACAAGAGACATTTATGAAGCTGCACACCGCCACCGTGCCACAACGCGGCCTGAGACACCCTGAGACACCCTGAGCACGCCCAGTGAAGACATCAAAGCGATTACTCAAAAGCGCAAAGCCGTCTCACCTGAGAGTGGAAGTTGGCCATGGTCGTGGTCTCGATGTCCTTCTTCCCGAGCACCTCCATCTTCACGGGCGCGTTGGGGAACTTGTACGAGAAGTAGTCCAGGAAGTCCGGGAGGTAGGAGGCCGCCCCGTGTATGATCCCCATCACGAAGCCGGCGGCCTGGGCCTCGTCCTCGCTGAACGACAGGGTCACGAACTCCTGGGCGAACCGCTGCATCTCGGCCGGGGACAGGCCGCACAGCTGCTCGCTGTAGGCGTGCGCCACCGACGCCCCGCCGTTGGCCTGCTGCTCCACGTGGATCAGGCGGCCGAACTCCAGGCCCGACAGGGCCGGCGCCGGGGCGCAGTGGAGCGGGGAGCTGTAGCCGAGCCTCTCCCTGACCATGGAGGAGATGGAGGCGGAGGTGGCGGCAGCGGAGAGAGCGGGGTCCTGATGGTGCGGCTGCGGGGGGGCCGCGGGAGCGGCATGGAGGAGGCTGCCGCTGTTGTTTCCGTTTATCCGGCCGAGGAGCTCGGGGAGACCCAGGGACACCCCGGAGCACACAGTCTGACACGAGCGGTGATACATTTTGGGCCGGCCGTGTCTCTCCTTCACCCGCTCGCCATCTTTGTGCTTCTTTTTCTTTTTCTTCTTGAGCTTCTTCAGTAGGAGGTCTTCTTCTGAGCCGGCTTTGGGCTTCTCCTTGGAGTCTGTGACGAGGGGGGGGGGGGGACAAACAACATTTATAAATATGAAGTGTTGCGCAACTATTGAAACCGAAGATCTGCAGATAAGAGAGAGAAGTTTGCACACCGGCCCCCCAAACAACAGCTTGTTTGGGGGCCCATTCAGATCCAGCTGTAAACATACCGGGTCCGTTGTTGGGCCCATGGCAGCTTTTTAATTATAGGCTCCACATTTACACAAATTGACTGTGATAAATCAGTAGTCACAGCGGACTTAATTTTATTAAGATAAACAAAACGGTGGTCGTTAACCTCTGGGCCCCTGGCGGCTCACAGGGTATTTTACAGAAAATAGTAGTCGGCACAAATGACCTGATTTGAAAAGAGGAGTTTAGACTTCTTCAAAAAAACAAAAACAAACGTCAAAGTGATGATTTGTACAAAGTAGAAACAAGCATGAATTCATACATTCTGCTCTCATTCTAAAACTACCAAGAAAGATTATGAAACAATGTTGTCTCCCCAGCATGGTAAAGCACCCCCTTACACACATTTGAATATGCATTATCCATTAGATTAATTAACTTTAGTACAGTTTGGGAATATTAACTACACTTGAAATGGCTCTTGGGTTGAAAAAGGTGAGACAACATTATCATTACTGACATACTTGACGTTTATAGATTCGACAGTTCTATCACAATCATCAAGTTTTGGCAATTTGCATGAAAGTGAGATTCAATCGAGATCAACTTTAAACATCAGCACAGTCCAACCAGATGTTTATACATCCTGACAGCTGTGCTTCCACGCGTCTTTTTTGTTCCCCACTATTGGACAAGTGATTTGAGGAAACGTTCATTCCTGCAGAAAAAACAAAAAACAAAAACAATACGCGAACTCGTTGTTTACATCTCGACGGCGCGAGCGTTCTGCTCTGCGGTCGCACCTTTCTGGGGAGGGAGAACTTCCCCGTTCTCCCGGGCGATGTCGTGCACGGGGGGCATCTGGTGGTTCCTCCACTCTTTGCTCTTCTCCTTCTTCTTCGGTCGCTCCTTGTCCGTCGCTCGGTGGTCTGACAAGGGGGACGGGAGGGGGAAGAGAGGAGAGACAACAAGTTTGAGCCCGCAAAAAAAACACATCCACGGCCGAAGACGACAAACACAAGCGAGGTCGCAAAACATTTCCACGTGTCTGGACGAACCAGCGACCGTGGGGCCTAATAAATACCGGGGCCTGCGTTCCAGCGGATTATGTAATGCCCCGATAAACGCGGCTCGCCGCGGATGTCGCTTTCGCATGTGGCCCGAAATGTTGAGCGCGAGCCGCCGGGGAGGAGGGGGTCCGTGCGCCGCGCCGCTCGTCTCACCTCTCTGGAGCGTCTTCACGTCGCCGTTCTCCGTCTTTGTATGGCAGCTAGCGGGGCTCACTCTCTCCACGGCGGCGGAGCTCCGCTGCGCCTCGCCGCTCCTCTCCTTCTCCTCCCTGTGGCGCCTCTCCTTCGCCTTCTTCACTTTGTGCGGCGACGCCAGGAAGTTGCTGATCTTGAAGATCTTCCGCGCCGGGGCGGCTGGCACCGCGGCGGCGGCGGAGTGGCTCGCCTTGGCCGGCCCGAAACTCCATTTCGCTGGGCTCCCACAACTCTGCTTCCCGTTGTGTTTTTCCCCTGCGCACACCTCTCCGTTCAGCCTGCGGTGCTTCAGGCCCTTCTCCTCCACGCGGACCTTCTTGGGGGGCGGCGGGAAAATGTCGCTGGAAGACTGCGGGCGGCTCTCGGGCGGCCGCTTGGCTAGCAGGGGTTTGGGGGAATTTGTTTTGCTGTTTGCTGCGAAATGCATGGAGTCCACGGACTCGGCCATCTTGGAAGTTTCTATTTTTTACGGTTAGACGTAACTGGTGCGTGAGAGCCAGGCCGGGGGCGGGGCCTGGGGTGTGACGTGGGACGCAGGGGGGAGGGGCGCAAGGCAGACTGTTGACAGCCTGCGGGAGCGGAAAGACTGCAGCACGCAGGCGGCACGCAGCAGGAGCACGCAGGGCAGGCGGGGAGCAGCCGCAGCGGCGCAGCCAGGGAGCTGCACCCAGCGCGGTGGCTCGTGCGCGTTTTGCCAGATGCGCGTTATACGCAGCTTTCATGATGAAAGGTGTGCACACTGCGTTCCAGAAGTGATACACGTTACATTGTTACGAAAGTAAATGTTACAATCCAAATCCATTTGATCTATTTGAATTCCTAACTGAAATGTTATTTTTTTTTAAAAATTAAATTTCAACCAGTTTTTAATACTACAGTAGTAATATTTGGGGAGCTCATGTTATTCACACCAGCAAGATCTTGAAAAGGGTCATGGATCTTTTCTGCAACAGTAGAGGGAGCCTCTGATTTAACAGGGGCTTGGAGGACGCGTTTACTTAAAAAAGACATTGAATAGAATTTGACTTGATTTTGCTTAAGCACCCTCCAGCTAACATTTTTTTTTTAATTGTACTGATTTCAACTAGATTTATTTAAAGCACCTCTGCGGCGATTGTATGTTTCCTTGTTCTTGTTTAGTGTTACTCATCTCAAATCCTCACAAAACAAGATAATAGCAATTGCCTGCAATGGTTTTTCTTTGGTCTGTGATCCAGTCTACATGACTGAAATTTAACAACACGTTTCTTTTCACATTTTAATAATTGGGATTCAATAAATCAGCTTATGGATCATCGATGTTTAGAAGTAATACATAAAGAATCAGGAATGCAATTAATCCATCACATAAATCTTTGTAAAGCTATTGAAACAAGTGTTTGTGATGATACTTTTTAATCAAAGTTTTGTCAGAAAACTGTCTTTATACTAAATAGAATAAAACTGCAATATTTTAGAAATCCCAGGGAAATTCTAAAGCTTACGGTTGTAACTTAAAATAATTCCCCCCAGAAATATTTAAAACACTGATTCAGATTCTAAATTAGAGCTATTATGAGGTATTTCTCGCAAAAGTCACTAGGTGGCATCAAAGTGACGTAAATCCACTGAGGTATATTTTGCTGTGAAACTCATCACGTTCACTGACCCTTGCAGCAGTCGTTAAAGCTCAAATGTTGGGTGGCGTCAGTGAAAATGTGCTCAAAACTGTTGGGAAACAACAACTGGTGACTCACTCCTTTTTATATCACGCATGAGCTCACCGCCATTACTCATTTTATTTAAAACATTGTGTTATTGTAATTTCTGGATAAGGGCTGAGTACCGTCTTTGTTGACGTACTCACACTGGATGAGAGTTATTTTGTTATGACATAAAAAGGAAAACAAATACAGAAGAAATGTGCACAAATGACTTCTCTGTTAAACGGGACTCTTGCTCATCCTCCCCTTTTCGTCTCTATCTGACTTCCCAACATGCCTGAGAGAGACTGGAACGTTAGGATATACAGTGTTCATCCACACTGACAGTAGTTTACTCTGAAATGAGATTTGTTTATGTCTTTCGACACAAATTACTCAACGTGTGAATACAGCATGTGGGCTGACACTTAACCAGTTGCCATAGAGAAAAAGACACAGTTTGCTGAATAATAAAGTCAAAGTTATTTCTAGTTTCCATAACAAAAGGCAGTTCGGAGGCAATCAGTCTTTATAACACCTTCAGCAGCCGAAAGTACATTTACTGACGCACAAATTGGAGTTAATACCATGTATTATTCGTTTGTTTTCATTTGAATACAATATTTTGAATACAAAACACATGTTTAACATGACACATTAAACTAATAGTTCGCAGGCAATTTTGGGAGGATGGCATGCCACTTGTTGACCTGCCATCTGGCCTTCCACCCTCCTGCTGCAGGCGAGTGCAGGGGTATGTGGACTGTTTATGGGAGCAAGTAAGTCTGACTCATTGATCTTGTGCCTCACGAAGGTTTGCACCTATTAAAAGTTATAGCTCCTGCTAGGACTTCACATTATGGAGTCAAAGGATTTATCAAGTGGGGGTATTTGATTTTCTACATGAAGATTAGAAAGGCTGCCGAGAGACGCGCTGTTTGAAAAACCCACTTCGGCTCTGCCTTGCTATATTTTGGAGTAAACACATGTAGCAGGCGCTTTGTTTCAGTGAAGTTCATGTGTTTCTCTAGCTGATTTTTCTGACGATAGCAAGGCAAATTGTAACACATAAACAAAGTGATCCCTCCTGCGAACTGAGCACACGGCTATTTATCTTCCACTTCGGGCGAATACGCACCAAATGGTGTATTGAAATTGGCCACATAATAATACAATTTCTGTAGTTGTATGCATCTTATATGCTTATTTTGGTTTGAGTCATAAATTCCCATTGACGTCATTTGGACATTCAAACCTTCGCCAGACCTGGCAGTCTTATGGCTCGGCCTAAATGGGTTGTTTATTGAATTAAATACCCCCTTTGGGCAAAATATCCTATTCAAATAAAGCAACCAACATGCAGTAAATAAAACAGAAAATGGTTTAAATTAACAGTGTATCGACCATTTTCACCACTAAAGACTCACACTGTCATACTTTATATGTGATAATGCAATTTATCATTTGTTTGTGTGATATTGCTCTTCTTTATTACTCAAAAGGATCAGTTATGTGTTTTCAGTATTTGGAAGCCTGTGGTCGTGTGAATGTCCTCCCTGTGTCTGTACTGGTTTTCTTCATGTGCTCCAGTTTGACCAACATGTGTGTGTTTGTGTTGTATTTTAGGTTTACTGTTTCCCACAGTCCAAGTGATGATAAGGCCCACATTGAAGAAGGATGTGTATTTGTTTTTACACTATGTATTGTGATAATAAAAAAATAAATAAACAGAACACATCTTGTATGCTGTACCGAATGAAAGACGGAGCTTCAAGAAAAGTCGGTACAACACAAAAGGATGATTCCCTTTTAAACAGCGAATCACAATAAAACTTTATTAGTAGAGACCAAGGATATAAATAAACTGAAAAAGAGCATCAAAGGATTCCTTTAAGTACCTCCACCCACCACCGGACTTTTTACTATCCTGAATTTTAAAAAGATGGTGGTCCTTCTAATGTTGACACATTTAATACCTCCAAAATATGACTTTAGAACGGTTTCATTGATGAGAAAAGGTTGCCAGGTGTTTTTTTTTAGTCTACTTTTCTATGCATTTTGTATCTACTTCATCCTCTGTGTACGAGGCCTGGGTTCAATTTTAATCACAGCTGGGAAATATACAGAAGGCAACACAAATCTATTCAGCATGAACATCAGGATCCGATATGATGGGAGACTAAATGTTTCTGTAGGGCTTTTTAAACAAAACAGACTTCAAAACACTGCAGATAACCTCTTCTGTGGTGGAAAGATTACTTCTGGTATTTTTCTCCTGCATGTCAGCGTCTACAAAAAAAAAAAAAAAAAGTGTCCATATTCACCTCGGAGTCCGCTCCTGCTGTGCAGACGGTGACAGCAGGGGAGAATCTGTTCCCATGTTACGCCCTCTTTCCACATCCCTCATCAGGACATGCGCTCTTACATATGAATTTCAAGCTGCTTTTAATTAAGTCCAGGCTTTTAGATTTGTGGCAAATTGACCTGATGTTATCTGCTGTTGGCTGGCTGTAGGAAATCCAGCCCAGATGTTAAAGACACTTGTGATTGTTTCACTTTTTAGGAATTGCCATCAGTCAATTGGAATGGGTGAAAAAACATTCTCACACGTGTTGAAAGGAAAGGAATGTATCAGTTACTGTCCGGAGTAAAGGAGCTGGCTGCAGACACCTCGTGTGAAGGCGAGAATCTGCATGTGTTCAAATATCGGGGAGGAAAGAAAGCGTGAAAAAGACAATTTAAGGGAAAGTCTCATAATAACTGATGCACACTGAGCCACGGGATTCGAGCAGGTGTTATATCACGTAACGGCTTTGATAATTGATTTTATTTGAATTTGGCTTGAAAACGATGAGTCAGTGAAATAATAAAGACCAAGGTAGGTCTCTACCTTGAGGCATGCATATTGAGTGTGCTATTAGAAGGGGCTGGCGCTGCGCTGTAACTGTTATTGGGGTGAGGCCAGTTTGTCTGGAAACGGGACACTTATGCACTTAACAGACACGACCAGCGACACGGGCTCCTCTGCCCAAAGTGGATGGAGATGAAGTGGCCTGCCGGGAAGCCCCAGCAGCAAAGCTGGTCGGATGGTCATTTGTTTGTTCTGGTTGGGATGGTGAAAAAAAACAAAAAACTCAATGTTTACACAATCCAGGACAGACAGTGAGCCAAGCAAGCACACCGGGAGAATTCAAAACACTAATTCCCCAGAGGGCACCCTGAGGAGAAAAAAATTAATAAATTCTGCCATCCATAAATGGGTAAAGCCAGGAGAGAGGGTATTGTCTGGAATGATAGCGTTTCTGCGTGAACTCTGAAATTCAGGTTTGCTACAATGAAATGGAGAGAGCTGATTAGCCTTGTTCATACACACTGCAACATCTAATCCTGCTGATATTTCCAGCAAAGTGTGCATCAGGTTGGTTTGTTGGCAAAGGTGACTGTCTGAGATTCATGCTTGGCTGAGCCGTTAAAGATGTTGCTCTGATAATAAATCAATTGCAGCCTCGAACTGAGTTAAGTCTCTCAAGACTGTAAACATTTCTCTCACACCATTTCCCAAAGTAAGTGCTAAAACCCTGGAGTGACTGCGAAAGGTTAAAGGGCACTTATTTCGGGCTTGTATCCTGCCAACAGTTAGCAAATGTCAGATGAGCTCATAGCTACATTAGTAAAGACGCTGGATCAAGAATAAAGCGGGGAAGTTGGTGTCAGAGTGAAGACAGCTCCTACTTGGATATAAGCGTGGATTGCAAAAAGGGCCGTACCATCCAGAAGCCTTTAGAGTTTGCTTGGAAGAATTAAAAACATATTTTGTAACCGTGAATCACAAAATTTTACAACTGAAACAACTGCTGCATTTAAAATATTTACGAGGTGCCGCCTCTGCAAAGGGTAAAATAAACTTTCAGGCTAGTAAAGTGCTTCATTCAATTTTCCTTATTTCCACTGCAATGCTTTCTTACAGTCTTCTCACTAAACAAATAGTCTCCTCTGTCATGATTAAAGAACAGCTGCGATACCTCTCAGTCAGTGAAAGAGACAGAACAACACTGCTCAGGAGTCACGTTTTGGAGTTTAAAAAAAAAGAAGCACCATTTAAGTGGTCGGACAAATATTAAGAAAGAATAGAATTTTGAAACATCAAACACGGGCATTGCATGCTATCACTCACATCTCATATCCTGTAGAGGCACTGACATTTCACTCCCTGGGGTCTGATAAACTAAAGCCTCATTATCTACACTCCCTGCCAAGCAGATGCCTCATTTAGTTCATGTGACTGTGTTTTCTCTTTCTTTTTTTTTTTTACTCACTTTATGTAGACAAAGCGAATTAGCCAATTCTTAGATGAACAGACAGTCCGTACGCAGTGCGTTCAGCTTCTCCACCCAGATATTGCCTCACAGATTTCCAACACTTGTTTGGGATTAGTAACATCAATAAGTCAATAGTAAATGAAATATTTCTTTCATCTGGCCCTCCCGTTAAATCAAGTGGCCTTCTTGGATAAATACGACATTCCTGACTTTCATTGCTCGGAAGCTCAACTAAACCACGCAGCTTATGGTTAAATGAAATATACCATTACAAATCAGAGTAAGAATCTCTTGGCTCCGCTCCAGGGGGTCAATATTGTGCCTTTAACTGCATAGTTTGACCCTGTCACATCTGTCATTCACATGTTTGAGGACCCATGGACGGGAGGACTGGGAAGCTCCTGCCAATGCAACCGTGATACAAATACATATTCAAAGCCTGTGATACGTTAATCATGACAGCATAGACCGAGAATGCATTACAAGCAGTCTTCATTGAATGATGCCACTATAAGAGGGGAAATTGGAATGTAATAATGGGATTACAATATCACGCATTCTTCTAAAAAGCTATCGTGCTTTACGACATTGATTTCTAGATAGGTAGAAACATTTCAAAATGTCCACATGCATCATGCTTTTTGTTCACTATCTTCTAGAAAATGTTATTTTTGAAATGGATCGGCAGAGCACTCCCCCCCCCCCCTCCTTTTTGTTTCTCTCTCTAAACCGTCTCACTGATTCACTTCCACAAGCTCCATCAGGTCCCCCTCCCACATCCCCTCCCTCCTACTTCACCTCCTCCTCTCACTGTCACTGCACTTCACAAACTGAGGTGGGGTGTTTTTACGCTCTCTCCCTCCTCTCCGTCCACTCTTCGCTCCGAGGACGCAATGAGGTTAACAGCACTGTGCGTATGCGGGACCCTGCTGGCTTTTACGAGTCCCTCTTGGATCATGGGAGACGACGGAGTCCTGTTGGATTTGGATAAAGGATTTGGGCCCTGCACTGCAACCCTGAGACCCGAGGAACCGTGCAGACAGGGTCCGCACGAAGGCACGTGTCCTTACATATTCAGCCTGCCGCCGCTCACTGTTCAACTTCCACAGCAACTCAGGGAGCTGGAGAGGATCGTGCAGGACCTGGAGAAGCTGAAGGACAGCGTGGATGAACTGAGGGAGATGTGTGCAGACTGTACAGTAAGCAAAAGTGAGAGAGAGTGTGCAAGTCAAAGAGAGCATGATAAACAGAAGGAGGGTGAGGATGAGAGGAGCTGGATGAATGAGAGACTTCAAGAGAGCGACAGAGATTACCGACAAGAGGGTGGTGTATACGGAGGTACAGAAAATACAGACGGAGATGGAGACTTTCGGAAAAGTTTCTCTCTGGAAGAGAAAGATGTGAAAAAGCAGGAAGCAGAGAGAGAACATGATAGAGAAGTCATCAAAGAGCTTGATAATATAAAACTTGATACTAAATTGACAGAAAAATATGGAAAAACTCTTAAAGTGGGGGTAAATGAAAAGGACAGACTTGGGCAAACAAAGACGCCAAATTCTGGTGGGGATGAGAGTTCAGAATATCCAGATACAGAAACGGGAGCCGACAAAAATAACCGAAAGAAAACAACAGACAGAAATATACCACACACAAGAAAAGAGAGTTTCAAGGAATATCAAGAGGATAAGGTGGAGAAACAAAAAGAAAGGAGGATAACCCCTAATGTGAAAAATAAAGAGAAACCCAAAGAAAGTGAACATGATGAGGGGCAATATGAAGCAAAGGAAACGGAAAGGAAGACCCAGACTGAAGCCAGTGATAGAGTAAAGATGTTTGAAGACCATGGTACGCATACAAATAGGGAGGAAGGGGAGCGTGTGGAGAAGAGAAGGGAAAAGGAAAAGGGAACAAATGTTGAGCGAGACAATGAGAAACCAAAACAGACCGAAGGCATTGGGCACACAGAAACAGAGACGACTATAAAAGCGGAGGAGTTGGAGGAGGAGGGCAGGGAGGCGGGAGAGGAGATCAAAACAGAAGGTGAAAAAACAGAGCGACCACAGGGAAAGAGTGATGGAGTATTATCATCCAGCAAACCAATTGAAAGGACAGACTTTATATCATTCGGACCAACTCCTGACTCTACAATCAGCAGAGCGTCAAGTCCTGACTCCTCAGACTCTAACAAAGCTATAATCTTTACGTCATCTCTTCCATGGCCTTCTCTGCCCAGTTCCACTTCAGCTTTTATCACCGACGTCAGTCATGAGACTATAGCTGCCTATGAACCAACAGAAAGCACAAAACCTAGAGCATCTGGTAATTCTGAGACACAATCTCCCGATGCTGAGCCTGAGATGGCAACAGCCTCAATGAGCACGCCGGGTGGGTCTGGACAACAAATAACCAGCCCCACTGATACCCTCAAGCCTTCATCAGAAGTAAAACCTAGAGCAGGTTTCAATGGACAAGTTAGCTCAACTCTGGCTGCCTCAGTGATACATGATTATGTAGATGTCACTGCAGCTCCCCAAACTAGAGGTAATAGCCACTGGACAACTGATAGGAATAGCAGCACAAACACTAGGAGTGGCATCAAACCTCTACCAGGTCGAGGACCAAAACCTGGCGCAAAGCATAAACATGAAACTAAATCTGAAGCAGAGCAAGAGCTGAAAAATACTCGAAACGACCATAAACCAGAACGAGCTTTTCCTGACAAAAAAATTAAAAATATCCAAAAGCAGAAGCCTTCCCTCCCCAGATCCACAACCAACCAATCAAAATCTGCCAACAACCCAAGACGTGTCCAGATTATAAAACATGACCAGCGAAGACAACCTGATGTTTTCTCAACTGATCAAAATCTGAAAAACACTTCAAGACCTAAACACAACAGAGAGCACTCACCTGGTCAAAACAAGATGCCAGTTAAAATACCCAAAACAAATCCAAAGTCTGTCACTCCGACCCAGAGACATCATCAAAAACATCCAGCTGTTGTCACAACCCATTTAGACAGATATCCTTCAATCAGCCAAATGGAAGAGCCTGAAGAGACTTCGGGTGAAAACTCAAAACCTGGCAGAAAACTGTTCTATCCTGTTAAAACTACTAAATCTGAAGTAATTAAAAAAACAGACATGAGACAAGAAAGTGAAGACACAACACCAGAGCGATCATTTGATCCAAACCAAGATCAATCACTTGTTCATGAACCTGAATTAAGAAGAAGTGAAATGACTATTTTAACTCCAAACCCTAACCAGAATGTTACAAGAGAGTCTATAGAAAATGCAAAAGGGGATTCTTCACTGGAGCGTACCACTGAAGACTCATCCATACACAAAAAGTCTCCTGATCAATGGTTTCACCCCAATGAGAAAATCACAACACTTAACCAAAAGCCTATAACTGAATCCATGAAAGAGACTGATGACAATCCCATTTTTGAGTCCACATCACCCCAACAGAAAATTACACCTGAAAAAGCTAGTCCATTGCCAGATCAAAAGCAAACACCCCATCAGAATATAGTATTATTCAACCAAGAGCCTGTAATTGAGTCTGACAGAAATCCCATCTTCAAACCGACGTCTAATGAAGAGTCAACACAGAGAGGAAAAATCACACCTGATAAAGGTAATACAAGATTGGATCAAACATTTGAACCCAGTCAGAGAATTCCAGTAATCAACCCAAAATCAGTAACTGAGTCAATAGAAAAGTCTAAAGAAAATGTTTCATATGAATCTGTCTCAAATCCAAATGTGACACCTAAACGGAACTATAAACCTGATCGTACCATTAGACTGCCAGACCAAAAGTCTGTATCCACACAGAAAATACCAACAATAAATCAAAAAGGAACCACTAATATAACTGAGTTCATAGAAAAGCATGACAAAAATTCTTCACATTACCAGACAGTAAAGGAAGACTCAACACCTGACTTCAAAATTACACCTGACTTGGGTAATACTGGTACATGGCCATATCAAAAGTTTAAACCTAATGAACAAATACCACCAAACATTCAAAATCCCAACCCAGAATCAATAGAAGAGTCTGACAAAACTCCCACAATCAAGCCTACAAATAATCCAGAGTCAATACGAGGACAACGCATATCATCAGATCCAGTTAATACAAAACCAGATCAAAAGCTTACATCCCATCAAAACACACCAAGAGGTCGCCAAGAGTTTGGAAGTGAGTCAGTTACAAAGGATGAAGGAAATCCTACATTTCAGCCAATGTCAAATAAAGACTCAACGCCTGATGAGAAAAGTACACCTTATCTGGTTGATACTCATCCAAATCAAAAGTTGAACGCCAGCAGAAAAATCCCTAAACTTTACCAAGAGTCTGTAACTGAAAAGGAAAAGTCTGGTGAAAATCCCTCACTTGACTTGAAAACAAACAAAGACCCAACACCTGAACTAAAAACTACACCTGAACAAGGTGGTGCAAGGCCTAATCAAAGGCTCCAACCCAATGGAGAAATACCAAGAATTTATCAAAATCCAGTGAATGATTCTGTGGAAAAGTCGAACCAAAATCCCACATTCAACCCTACGTTTAACGAAGAACCAACACCTGGTCAGAAAATCAAAACTGATGCAGGAAATACATGGTCAGATCCAAGAAATGAGTTCGTAGAAAGGGTTGAAGAAAATTCTTCTTTTGGGTCTTTATCCAATCCAGAGTTGGCACCAGACCAGAAATCTGATCAAGCTCGGACATTGCCAGATAAAAAGCTTTCAACTCGTCAAGAGATACCAACATATGACCAACACTCTGTAACCGAGTCCATGGAAAGGTCTGACAGACATTCCTCATTTGACTCTTCAACTAACAAGGAATCAACACTTGGGCAAAAAATAACACCAGAACAAATGAATACATGGCAGGACCAAACATTCAAACCCAGCAGAAAAATCCCCAAAGTCAACGAAAAGACAGCGACTGACTCCATGAGGAAATCAGATGAAAATCCTTCAGTTGATCTCTCTTCTAGTGAGAACTCATCACCTGGGAAGCCAGTTACACTTGACCAAGTTATTACACCACCTGATGAAAGGTTTGAGCCCAGTCAGAAAACCCCAACAATTAACCAAAAGTCCATGGCAATGTCTGAACATCTTTTTGAGACTGTATCTACTCCAGATTTGTCACATGGGCAGAAATTCACTGATCAAGTTGGTACATTACCAGATCAAAAGCTTACAACTAATCATAACATACCAAAGTTCAACCACGAATCTGTAACTGAGTCCATGAAAAGGTCTGATGGTAATCCTTTACGTGAGACTACATCTAAAGAACACTCAACACTGGGTCAGGAAATGACACCTGATCAGGTTAATACAGGGCAGGATCAAAAGTTCAAACTCAACCAGGAAGTCGTTACAATCCACAGAAAGATAGAAAATGAGACAATGGAAAACAATGAAAAAGATCCCACATTCAAACCTATATCTAACCGAGACTCAACACCAGGAAGAAAAATCACACCTGAACGAGTTAATACCCGGCCGGATCAACGGTTTAAACCCAACATGAAAACCCCTAAAATTAACCAAAGACCTAAGCCTGGCCAAGGGCTGAAGCCAAACCACAAGCTCTCAAAGTCTGTGACAGACTTAAAGACTAAACCAAATGTAAGCCGTAAAACTGACCAAGCACCCCGAACCAATCAGCAACTTAAAACACCCAGGCCTAATACAAATTTCAAACCTCAGCCTGATGAAGTCTCCAGGGCCGCAGCTAACAAAACATCCAAACATCCTCCAGCAAACAGATTCCCAGTTAGACCGAGAGTCAAGCCAGAAGCAACATCTGTTCAAAGGCCAAAACCAGTACAACTACGGCCAAATGAAAAGACAGAGTCAAACCTAGAGCTTCCCGCAGTCAGCTGGACTACTTCAGACGGTATCCAAAACTCCCAGACTGGCATGCCACCTGCATCTGGCCCTGGAAAAGACATTGCTGCAGTGAGTCATTCCCTGCAGGGCAAAGAGCTCAACCCCAGCATGAGGAAAACGGTCACTCTGGCCCCAAAGACTGCCACGAGCCTGGAAACCGGACCCTTTCTTAACCTTCACACTCTCTCTGAAGACGTCACGGTGAGCACGAACAGCAGGACTATGTCAAATCTGAAGCCGCAAACAATCAGTCAACCACCATCAACCCCAACCACGACCAGATCAATGAAAAGCGTGCACAAGATGCTCCCAAGCGGCGTCTCGAGCGCTGATCAAGGATCCACAGAGCCTTATCCAATTCTCAAATCGGCCTCCGGCTCACAAGCTAACGAACTACAGAACGTGGAGGAGACAGCGTCTGCGCTCCCTTCCCCCACTTTCCAAATGACCCCCCCCAAAAGCCCCGACTACAGGTCAACAACCTCCACAACCTCTGGCCCGGAGCCCTCAGGTGGCGAGTCGTCCACTCCCAGTACGCGTGAACTGCGGGTGAAAATCAACCAGGTGGCTGCTTTCTTCAATAATAGCCTGGGTTCAAATGGGAGACAAGTAGTCAGACATCCAAAGCAGCACCCTGGGGACACTCGGGGAGGCAGTAGGCCCGACAGAACAGAAACGCCATCGCTGATCCCATCTAAAGGTAAGTGATGCGATTTCAGCGTTGCACAATTGTGTTTTATGTGAGAGCTTCACACCAACAGCATGAGGCAAGCCTGTGCAACTGGGCATCATTTTCATTATTTCTGTGTCCTGTTGCAGAAGAATTTAAACCTAAAAAAAAGTAAAAATTAGCAAAAACAATTTCAAGTTGGAGGCATCTGAGAAAACGTGAAAAGGAAAACAAAAAATAATTAACTATTTTTCCAGTGAGAATAAAAAAGATGCAATAAAGCTGATTAAAAACTGCTGCACATTTGATTTTTGGGAAGATTATTTGAAATAGAAAATGGATGAGGAGCCTGAGATAAAAGTACTTCAAGACAATTCACCCTGGGATTATTTTGTAAGTATCACATAAAATAAAAATGTTCTAATTGTGTGGTCTGATTGTATCTGTATCTTACGTCATCTATTATTTAAAAGAAAAAGAAATATAATGTGCAGCTTTATTTGAACTTCATGAGGATAAAACCACAACTATGTACCGGCTGCAGCTCTAAAACATCCTCATTGGAGTGTTTTTTGTTCACAATGTGAACACAATGACGAATCAATTGATTCACTTCAACAATAGAGATTAAATAGTGCAACTACATTGACCCCCAGGGTCGACATACATTGTGTTGCATAAACATGTCTCATTTACCCTAACAAACAGTGAAAATGAATTTTCAAGCTTCAAATGCAGTTTTGTGTGTTTCTACTGTGGTGGTCCTGATGTCAGCAGCACTAACTCATTTTACGGTGGAAACCGTTTGCGCTGACGCGTTGCACTCGTGACCTCCGCCAACCTATTTCACGACTGCAATACCAGCTGCTAAGATGATAATGTCACCTGCAAGGTAAAATGAAACAATATGTGGACTTTGGCGACATCCTGTCTTAAATGAAAGAGGGATTTTCTTTCAGCTTTGGGGAGATTTAAGGGAAATAAGAAAGAGGGGGGTTTCTAAAAACCTTTGTAATTTACTTTCATCCTTTCAATAGTTCCCAGTGTGATGAGAGACTGCTCGGACCACCTGCTCAGAGGACACACCGAGAGCGGCGTGTACCTGGTGACCCCTGACCTCCGCGGCAGGAGCTTCCCGGTGTTCTGCGACATGGAGCTGGACGGCGGCGGGTGGACCGTCCTGCAGCGCCGCCTGGACGGCAGCGTGAGCTTCAACCGCTCCTGGGCGGAGTACCAGTCCGGGTTCGGGGACGTGCACGCGGGCGAGTTCTGGCTGGGCAACAGCATGATCCACCTGCTGACCCGGGAGAGGGACATGACGCTGCGCGTGGAGCTGCAGGACTTCGACGGGGTGGAGGAGCACGCGCAGTACGCGCTGTTCCGGGTGGCGAGCGAGCGGCTGCGCTACCGGCTGACTGTGGGCGGCTACTCGGGCACGGCGGGCGACGCTCTGCGCTTCAACAAGCAGTACGACCACAACAACCGGGCGTTCACCACGCCGGACCGGGACCACGACCGGTACCCGTCGGGGAACTGCGGGGCCTACTACAGCTCCGGCTGGTGGTTTGACGCCTGCATGGCGGCGAACCTCAACGGGAGGTACTACGAGGGAAGCTACAAGGGGGTCCGGGACGGCATCTTCTGGGGGACGTGGCACAACATCTCCACAGAGTATTACCCCACTAATGACAGGCAGTCATTCAAAAGTGTCAGGATGATGATAAGACCGAAGGGATTTGCACCATGAGCTTTTACTCCGTTGCAGAAAAAATGAGCACCAGGGTTTTGAAAACGTCCTTTCCACTATGAGCTATGATGCTCATTGCAAGTGTAATAAACTCTCATCGTATCATGCACGCCGTTATTATGCGCTGTTGTCACAATGCTGCCACCTTGTGGCATTTCTGTCGCGTAAATATTGTTTCTTTACAGGTTGAGGAGACAATAACAGGATGTACATACTGGAAGCAGAAATCATATTCCTGACTCTTTGTGTCGTTTAAAAGTATTTTCTCAAGAGAGGAGTTTGTGGAAGAGGTGTTTTTCTATTAGTGAAGAGACAGTGACTCTGCAGTGGCAGGGATGTTTCTAACGCAGTACTGGAAGACCAGTTGATAGTTCATTCAAACTATCTGGGAGGCTGTTTTATGATTTGGCTGTGCATGTGGATAATAATAAAGACAGTTACATGAAGGCTTGTTTTTTTTTGTTTTTTTAGTCCGAAATCTCTCTTCAAAAATCAGAGGACATAAGTGAAGTTGAAGCCACCTCCAGGCATGTTTGTAAACTCTTTTGACAAGTTTATATATTTGGTAACTTGTGCATCTCGTGTTTTCTTCTCAACTAACGATGGTAAATGGAACATTATTTGGAGGATATATGAACAAAGACTTGCCTATTTATTGACAGGTGTCCGTTTTATTTAGATTTTCAACCCCACCCACCCCCATATTCTACGACATAAGATCTCATGTCCTTCTCATGTCCTTGTGTGCTCCTGCTTTAACACAAGGAAATCTAATCACTATGGCATCACCCCATCTGATCAGATAGTCCAATCATGTGGAGGATAAGGGGTGTCCAGAACAAGGGTGGGAGTTTAAAGGAGTGCTTTGGGAAAAGTTAACGCCTGGTAGTCAGGAGAAACTCAATTACCCAGCAGCCTTTGCAAGACAGACGTCAGTTAAAAACATCCTCACATGAGCCTACCGATTGGTCAAAACTAAAAGATAGGCGGGTCTAAGTTTACACAAGCATACACATCCGGTTTGTCAATTCTACCACAATAACAGAGACAGCAACTTTCAACATAACAGTTCAAAAACAAAATGCTGGTTTGTTGAAATCGGTCCGTTGCAGTGGTTTTGTTATTGTTTTGGGGTTGTGGATTGTTTCAAACCGATCTTCTTGGAACAGTGGTTTCAGTTATAATTTTCAGTAAAGTAGAGTCTGTCATCATGAAGAAACAGAATTGTTTATGTGCTGCAATAAGAACAAGTCGTGTTGTCGTTTATTTTTTGTAATGATAGTTAAACAATTACGTACGGAGCCCCCAAAGGGACATGGAAAAAAAATTAAAAGGAAAAAAAAAACTTTCTCGGGATCTTGCAAAACTGTCTCGGGATCTCGCAATAACTTTAGCGAGATCTCGCAAAACTGTACCGTTATATATGCGCATTGTGTATGTGATCGGCTAAGTTTGTCCTTTTAGAGACACTGTACCCCGCGCGACTAAGTTTATCCTTTCAGAGACACCGTACACCGCACTGTTATTGAGAGAAGCTAAAGCTAATGGAGGACACCCACCCGTACGAGAGTCGTATTTTGAAATCGGCCTAAAAAGCAGTGCTTAGCGAAAGGACATGCTTCTGCGAGATCTCGCAAAAGTTGTTGCGAGATCCCGAGAAAGTTTTTTTTTTCTCCATGACCCTTCGGGTACTCCGTAGTTTCCTACAGAGCCCCCGAAGGGACAGAACATTTTTTTTATCTCGAGATCTCACAATAACCTTTGCGAGATCTCGTAAAAGCATGTCCTTTCGCTAAGCACTGGTTGAATGTCTTTATATTTTAGGCCGATTTCAAAATAAAACTCTGGTACGGGTGGGTGTCCTCCATTAGTTTTAGCTTCTCTCAACAACAGTGGGCTGTACAGTGTCTCTGAAAGGATAAACTTAGTCGCGGGGGGTACGGTGTCTCTGAAAGGACAAACTTAGTCGATCACATACACGATGCGCATATATAACAATATAGTTTTGCAAGATCTCGCAAAAGTTATTGCGAGATCCCGAGATAGTTTCTTTTTTCTTCTTCTTTTTTTTCTCCATGTCCCTTCGGGGGCTCCGTAGTTTCCTTTGAAAATTGGTGACAATACAAAATGACAACCCTTGCAAGTCCAGTAAAAACGAGCTTCGCAGTTTTGAAATCAATGCCTTTACTCTGGAGGCTCGTACCGGAAGTGCAGTGTGTCGTTCATTGTCGCGGTGAAGAACATGTGGACGGTTCGTGTCGGCTGAATGACACCGTGTCTGTTGTTGTGGTGGCTGTAGCGGAGCTGATGAGCCGCTTTACCTCCAGGTGACCGACATGTTCAGCAGGGCCGCAGTTCAGCGGGGGTCAGCCGGACTCCGCTGCTGGTCTCTGGCGCTCGGTGGCTCCTCACGGTCCTCTTCCTACTCCTCTTCCTCCTCCTCGCACGCCGGGGAGAAGAAGCCTCCCGTCAGGCGGTGGTCTCTGGCGGTGAGCCCCTTCACCACGGTGCGAGCACATTTGTCCTGCAGCATCTCCATCCAGCCGCTGGACCCACACGCCTTCCCCGAGGCTGACCGAGCCTTCGTGGCCGTGTCCGGGCCGGACACTCAGCTGGGGGTCGATCCGGACCTCCTGCGTGTCGTCTACGACGAGGAGACCAGGGAGCTGCTCATCTCCGCCCCGGAGGCGCACGGCGACCTGTCCGTCCAGATGACCGCTCCGATTAAAAGTAGTGAGTAGCATCGTCAGGATCAGACGATCTCCACCTCTCCTCATTGTCCGAGACTAAAACGCAGCACGTGCTTTTTTCTTCTTTTTTTGTGTCAGATCTCTTCATCACTGCTCGAGGAGAGGGCAGCGTGCAGGTGAAGCAAATGGAGTGTGACGTCTGCAACGTGCAAACCGAAAGAGGCAACTGTTCACTGCACTCTGTGAAGGTTTGTGCTCAAAGCTTTAAAAATAATGTGTGAAGGGAGCTGATGGGCAGGAGCACGAAGCACTCGCAATAGATTTGTTTTAAGGGTGTTTAGTTTATTACCATCTGCTTAATATGGCATAATTCTGAGTGCAAAATAAAAGCGAAGAAAATACAGAATATCCAACATTATGAAATAACTTATGAAGGAAACGGATTAAGTCATAATATTGACACAAGCTGTTTTATAACAAGGGTGTAAAACAACACGTTTGGCTCCACACCATCATGAGCCAGCTTTACAAAATAGAGTTTTCGGTAAACAAAACAACAACACCACAAAAAAAAAACAGGTCCCGGTTGACTAAAGGGTACAAGACAGGTGGACAGTCCACCACAGGACAATGACACACTGACAATCACACCTATAAGCAATTTAAGCTTACATGCATTTGGTTTGACTATGAGAGGAAAGTGGAGCCCCCAGATTGAACCCTCACACATTGAGCACACGCACACTCAGCCTGTTATTAAAAGTTAAAGTTGATGTACTCCCAAGCGGAGTTACTTCAAAAGCGGAAGCTAAATATTACTACTGTGTAAAAAAATATATATATATATATGTATATAATACACATGCATTGTTGGGCACTCTCTCCACAATGAGAACATCCCTGATTTGAGTTCAATCCTTTAGGGGGTCTACACAGCAAATTTATGACACATTTGAAATTTTATTTAGCATTTTTTTCGTATCCCAGAGTCATCAGGTTGAAGTGCAGTCTTGTGGAGGACATATTTCAGGGCTGGGCACCATCCATGGCAACGTGACCATCAGAGCTCAAGGAGACAGTGTAAGTAAGCAATGTTATCTGTGGTTTTTTATACTCGGCGGCCTCTAGGGGGCAGCAGCAGCAGCCTCCTGGTGCATGTTGGGCTCTATGTAACCGGTTCTAAATCCCAAGATTGAGCTGGAAACGGTTGAAATCATACAGTAACCTGTCTGCTGCAATCGCAGACGGTAGACGTGAAGAAGCTCCAGGGCACCAGCATGAGCGTGTCCACGGAGCGGGGCCCTCTGAAAGTCAAAGCCATCTATGCCGAGTCCAGCTGCGTGTCCTCTCGCTCGGGGAGGGTGGAGCTGGGCCATGTGCATGGTGAGCCGCATCCATACATCCTTTTACACATAAATGAAATGTCGCATTTTGTCAGTCTTATTAAAACTAAGCTAAGGTAGATGGAGTATAAAGAAAAAAAAGGATGAAGCCCTTCTGATATCTTTAAAGAGAAGGAAAGTAAAAAAAAATTTGTTTTTTAATTAACCTGTTGATAACACTCCAAGTACTGAAAATGAAATTAGAATTCTGGCAGCCTCCTGGTTCATGAGGGCAGATTTTCAACCCCCCCCCCCCCCACCCTCCTTCTCCTCCAACTACTCTAGATGTGACGCATGTTTTTGTCTGAAGCTCCATAGCAAGTCTGAAAAACGAGCCAGTTTTTATAAGACTGTTTCGGCAAAGAGACAAAAAAAACTCTGGCCTTCCGAGACCAAAATTAGAAACCTCTGCACCATGTTAAAACGCCGCTTATAGGTTCAAGCAAAGATCCTCCAATAGGACACCACAAGAGGTTACTTTCACGAGGAGACTTGTTTTAATGCCGACACAGCTGCATTTTATTAAAATGTTTAGTAATGCTGAACTTTGGAATGTCAGGAATGCCAGGCCCAGAATCAAACGGAGCCGATTTAGCTGTGTTGTGATTTCTTAACAAATGTATGAACTTGTTTTTTTTCCCCCTCTTTGGAATGAAAATAGAACAAGTTAACTGTGGGGGTGGGAAAAAAAAAAAAACAATCTATAAATTGAGGCAAAGATAGGAAGTGAGGAAAATGTGTCATTGGTCGTTTAATGTCTTCCCGGTAGAAACAAAACTTTTACTCTCCGTACCATGGAAGTAATTATCTTGATTACTTCACTGATGCAAGTTTATGAGAAACTGTTTTTTTTTTGCGCTGCCGGGATTTTCACGGCCTTACTATAAATGATAAATATAGTTATTTATCATGCCGACTCTCAACCGGTGAATGCTGGCGCTAATCCTAACCTTTGTGTTTGCAATGATTTAAAGGAAACGCCACCGTGAAGAACCAGTCCGGAGATACAGTCATCGGTAAGCGGGCGAACCGACTATAACCTAACCCATGTGTGGTACGTGTCCGTGCCTGATGGAGTCATAACCCCCCCCGAGGCTTCGCTTCGCCTCTTTGCAGATGGTTCAAATAGTTTCCTGAAGGTTTCCTCTGTCAGCGGAAGGATCGACGTCTACGTGGGAGACGGCGGCAGCGCCGAACTTCACAGTCAGGAAGGTAAACACACACAGTGTGAGGAGACAACGTTTCTTTGCATTCTTTGATCTGTATTCTTTCATCTGTATTCTTTGATCTGTATTCTTCTGCTGGGTCACATGAAGGAACGGTGAGCGTGCGCGTTCCGTCCTCATTACGAGCCGGAGTGGAGGCCCGCGGGGCGTCGGTGGACATCAGCCCGGAGGTTGTTCTGCACGGATTAGTAAACAACTCCACCGAGGGCCACACCACAGTTACCGGTATGGTTCTTTTTATTGGATTGCCCCCACTTTGATATATTTTAATAATGTTAAAAACCTCCAACACTTAAATGAACCACGGAACATTCTGTCTTTTTTCATGTCCTTATTCTGGCTCTGTCTTTTTTCTTTTTTTTTTTTTTGTTTATTTTAGGATGCCTGAACGGAGAGCCTCCAGTGGACAGCTGGGTTAAAGCTCAGACAGACAGAGGCTCGGTCACACTGAGGACACAGAGCTGGTTTGAGGCCCTGAGGCTTGGAGGCTGAGTGGTTTTGCATTTGCACTGATCGTAATGCCGCATCACTGCACCCGAGCTTTCGTTTCAAAGAAAGAGACAAGATTTCACTGCAGCTCCTCGAAAGAGAATGTAACCATGCCCCACGCTTAATTATTTAAAAGTATCGCTCAGGTGTTTCCAAAGAAACAATACATTTTATGTGTATTAAATGTTCTTCATGTGTGTAGTAAACCATTGGGAAATGATACTGTGCTTCTGTAATAGTGTTTATGTCGAACTGTCACAATGTACTGATGCTTATTCATAATATGAATAAAAAAATAAAGTATGTTTATATTTTAAGAATGTTATTTGTACTTTGTTTGAATCACATTGCTTATTGGTATCATTCTGAAAGTAATGATTATAAATGATCTAAGAAGAATATAAAGATGCAAACAATAACTTTATAACTCTAAAAAACATTTTCAATAAATGTAATTAAATTGCAAGTGTTGAAATTCGAGTTCTTAAAAAAAGAAGATTGGGTTTGGGGGCAGTTTGTAAGAATGTTACAGATAGAAAGTGATTTTCGGTGCAAAAGCAAACTGGAGCAGCACCGGACATTCCTCTGATAAATGGATGAGCTGTGAAATGCGAGCGACGTGGCTGAAAATGTGCAGTCTGGAGCTCTGCCCTGATCAAATTAGGATTTATAAAACTTGATCTCATTCTGTATTTTGGTTCTTCAAAACCAGGCAATAGGTTCCAGATGGATCAGCACAGGCACAGGCACACACACGCGGTGTATTTTTGCGGCGGGGTTGATTTTCACAAAAGCGTTTAGTATTTGAAGACCCTGATATTTAATTTTAATTGACAATTTTCCATTAAAAAGTAGTTTGGTTGATTCTAGATTTCACTGATATTTTCTGAAGCTAATTGTGGAACGACACAGTCCTGCCAGTTCAAGCTGAATTTGAGTTGTAGAGGAGTCGTCACATATTGAGCGCAAGTTCACAACAAGGGGAACGGGATGAAATTTGACCCAATCTGACTTTTCTTGACCATCATTAGACTCATCAGAATGTTAACGGCAAGAAACACTTAAAAGAATGTACTTTTTTTCCCATTTCATGGGGTCTTTAATTTTCTCTTTACGTCCATTGTGTGTACTTGCTGTGTGAGTCAGGACTTTTGGGCCACTCCACCATTTCCCCAAAACAGCATTCGTCTTCAAACGTTACGTGACCAAATGCTCTATGTTGAGTCCAAACAAGTATGGAGGGTCGTCATCGCTGTGCTCCCAGTAAGTCACGTGTGGCTCCAGCTTCCGGGCAGCCGCTCTGAGAAAACACATGGTCATCATTGTTTCTAGACATCTAGAGCAAGTCGTGGGCGTGAGTGCACGTCTTACCTGGAGATGCCGCGGCAGCAGGCCATTGTGACGGCCTTGAGCGGAGGACACAGGCGCTTCAAGTGTCCTATTGTGCGATCAGTAAGAAGAACACACCCGCTCACGTCAAGCTCCCGCAGGTACAGAGATCCGCATGTCAGATACTGCACTGACACATCGGTCATCTGAAGCCAGGCCGTAGACAAAATAGAAAATATGGCTTGAAATTACAAGCTGAAAGACATACGAAGCATATTTAAAGCCTGCAGAAGTGTCCGTGTGTGTTTATACCTTTGGACAACCTGATATCCGCAGCATGACCAGACCTGTGCAGTGAAATGAGAAGGACCTGACGGCTGCGTCAGACAGAGCTGCACAGTGAGCGACATCAACATGCTCCAGGTCGCTCAGACTCTTGCAGAGCTTCTGCCCAACATAAGAGATTTGTGTGATAAAGTGTTACTGTGCAAAATGGATGAGAAGCAATAATGGACAGAGATAGGCGATCAAATGAAACGATGCTTGAAGTGGGATAACACTGTATCGGTTATTTAGACGTGCTTTTCGAGGAAGCAGTTTGGGCTCATTCCCTTTCGACTGCTGATGTTTACGAACGTGAAAGGATCTGTACCTCAATGCCAACGTCGGTGACATGAACGCACTCGGCAAGAATCAACTTCTTCAAGCGAATCCCCCTGAGATTAGTTAGTCCCTAAAAACAACAAATATACATTTACGGACCGCTCCCTACAATAGCCAGATGTACATTCTTCGTGGAACAAGTGGAGGCAAGAGCAAACGTGTACGCCCTACCTCATCCCAGATGTTGCAACCGCTGATGTCAAGAGAGCAGATAGAGCTGCCACTCAGCTGCTCCATGGCCACATCAGTCAGTCTCTCACAGTAACTTAGATTGAGGTGGTACAGTTTACTCAACCTTGATTAAAAAAAATGGTGCACACACACGATGCAAAAGGGTGATGTACATAAATAGGACATTAATGCAATGCGCTCTGAAGTAGAAAGTATGACACCTGAATATGTGGTGCCCGAACAAACCTTTGCGCGATCATCACGACTGACATGTCAGTAATGGAACTGCACCGACTGACATTCAGCTCTCGCAGTGTCTTGGCCGGGGCACCTTTGGTCAAATACTGGATGCCGTCGTCGCCCACCCTGAACACAAAGAGCACGTCAAGCGGCGTGACGAGACAGCGATCCGAGACCAAAAAGCTGTCGAGCTCAAGCACACCTGCTACAAAGTGAGACGTCGAGATACTGCAGGTGTTTCAGGGCGGCCATAGATTTGAGGCTGGCGTCTGTCATCCTGGGGCATCGCGCAACGTGGAGTCTGCGGAGGTCTTGTGAGCTGCTGCACAGAGCCTCCCAGCTGATGTCTGTGAGCTGGTTGTTACCTAAAGCACACAGCAAGGTATAGGAGAGAGAGAATAACTGCACCAGAGATACATTTTTTTTTTTTTAATGCGTATGGAAATGAAATAAAGTTCACTGGACACGGAGTGATCTCACTCTCTGTGCTGAAAGAGTTCAGTTTGGCTGCTTCAGCGACGGCTTGGAGAGTGGCGTCGGAAAGATGAGGCGCATCCAACAGAGAAATGGTCAACAAGCAGCGACATCTGGTCAATAAAGCCTGTTGGAGAAGAGTGAGACGCAAACTTCTCCAACGCGGCTGAACGGTAAAGGGTGGAGGGAGGGAAGACGGGCTTGAGGTGGCAAAACAAATACTTCTTTAATTTGCACCTTACACTTTTTTTTGTGGGGGGGGGGGGCGCTGGATTGAACATTCCTAATCAGTGACGGTGGCTTCAGCAATGAGAACACTTACCAAAACACAGCTATCCGACAGGGTGGGCATGTCATCAATAACAATCTCTTTGAGTGATGAGCAGCCAGCGGAAATATGTCTGAAGCCATTTACTGTCATCTTGGAGGAGGAGGGGGGGGGGGAGAAAGAGAGAGAGAGAGAGAGAGAGAGAGAGAGGAAAATGTGAGCTGGAATCTGAATCATTCTCCTGGATGCAGTTTCCCTTGGCCTTCAAGTTCTCAGTGGCCCGTAAAAGTCAAACCATGCATCTGGAACCAAAACGAATGCACATTCCCAAGGGAAAGTGAGTTTTCATGTTGCAGAGCATGTGCTGTGTTTTGGAATATACACATGCCGAGTGGGTGGACCAGAGTTCATTGTATAAACCCAACCCTCGTCCTCCTCCTCCGCCTCCTCCTCCTCCTCCTCCTCCTGCCTCTACGCCGCCTGCCTTTCAGATCCCAAACCATTTGCTCGGCGCTCTCACCCAGACGCAAATGTGGACCAGCGTGAAACAAGAGCAGGCACGTGGAAACCAGCAGGAGTGACTGGATTTATCCAAGGCTGACTCAGGAGGCAAAGAAGTGTGAAATTCAGAGGCAAGCCCCACCATACCCGAGAAGAGTATACCGACTAACCTGTGTACATCCAGACAAGTTGAGGTGGAAGAGATTGGAGCAGCCCTTCCCTGTCCTCAGGTAGATAAAACCGTCATCTGTCAACCTGTAGCAGTAGGCCAGACTCAGGTATTGAAGGTAGAGACAGTTCCTGTTCAAAATTAAAAGTTGCGTGTCAGAAAATAGAGACAAATACTTTTTTTTGGTCATTTTTCCAAGACGATTGTGGTTATTTTGCATTTTTGTTTGATGGAATATTTCAGAAGAAAAACATCACAGTCAAACTACAACACATACTAGAAAAATACTACTAACAAGAGAGAGAGAGAGAGACAACAACACCAATTATATAGTCAAGAAGTTATAAATACCACATTTGTTCCTCTAAATAATCCCGTTCACAATGACCATACCGATTACACAATAATATACAAGGTGGCTACAACTCAACAAAAACACATGTGGACATTCTGGAGGACAAACAAGCATAAGGCAAGGAGATTTGTAATCACAGCTGAGTTGAAGTGAGGGTACTAAATGAAAATAGAGGCAAAGTCTTGGAACCTCTGATGTTTACCTGGAAAGTTGCTTCAGAGTTTCATCTGTTACGAGGGTGCAAGAAAGATTTAGGTAGAGCAGAGAAGGACAGTTCTCCACAATCCTCTGAATCACCAAATCCTGTTGTGGAGCAGAGCCAGATGTTATGCAAAGTTGTCTCAGGTATGTCTTTAGTACAAGATTGAGAAATCAGTTACCAATAATTCATCATTTATCCATGTTCCAATAAAAGCAAGAAAAAAACCAAGAAGACTAACAGAAAAATGCACATGTGATATTTGCAGATAAAATATTTGTATTCATATTTGGGACACACCATGGGGGCAAACTTCACAATCTTTACTCACAGTTACATTTAGGCATTCTGACACATTGAGCTCCTGGAGATTTCTGCACTCACCTGGGAACACAAGACATACAATTAGAGAAGAGCAGCGTCATGGAGCTTTGGGCTATGGTCACCGTTTCTGAAAAATCAATTGTTCTATTAGGCTACATAGTATTGGACATTTTTTTTTTTTTTTAATATCTCATCTAAGAATCAAGAAGTTTCACAAAAAAGTATCATTCATTGTCTCCTACGTAATAATCCTGCGTTCCACAAGGCAAACAGCAGCAACAGCAGCAATAACTCTGACGCCCTTGAACCTTTTTTTGCATCTCTTTTCAAGTCTTGAGACCTTTCATCGCAAGCTCCTGCTTTGACCCCCCCAAACTCCTCCTTCTGGAACGACTGTCGCAGGGCTCAGGATGCGTGTGATCACCTCTCTGCTCCTCGCCTCCCTGCTCCTGCTCCTCCTCCCATCCAGTGAGATGAAAAGGCCAGGGAAGGGCCGAGGCCTCAAAGGAGCCAGGCATAAACTTGCACGTGACAGGTAATGGTTTGATTTATACAATACACCCTTCACGCCGTCGCAACCTTGAATGACCTCGCACGGACTTCGAACAGCTGGAAAGAGACCGTGTTTGTGTTTTGTAAAATCGTCAGGGTGAGAGGCGTCGGGCGTCACGGCCGATCGCGCGCCTCGAGGCTCGTGCCGCCCAGCTGTTCGGAGTCTACAGAAGGCGGAGAGGTGTTCGTGGATTGTCAGGGCCGTCGTCTCAACGCCGTTCCTGCCTCGAAAACATGGTCGCAAGAGCCCAGGCACCTCCTCCTCGCTCGCAATCGGATCAAAGTCCTCCGTGACGGGGCCTTCTCGGGATATGAGGGTCTAACCAGTCTGGACCTGCAGCAGAACCAGATCTCTTTGGTGGAGGAAGGCGCTTTTGAGGGCCTGACACAACTCACCACCCTCCTGCTGCAGCACAACCAGCTGGGTACGCTCAGCGAGGAGGCACTGATTCCCATCCCGAACCTCCGGTACCTGCGTTTATACGACAATCCCTGGGTCTGCGTCTGTGGAATGGAGAGTCTCATACGAACTCTTCAGGTCCCAAGCAACCGTCATATTGGTAAACATGCACGGTGAGTGAATTCAACCGTCTCACAGTGGGGCTCTTAATGATTAATTCCACAAGTCGCTTTTTTTTCTGAAGCACAGAATAAAAAACAAATTCTGTGTGTCTTCTCTGCCAGGTGTGCAGAGCCTACGAGGCTGAAAAACATCAAACTGAAGCAGATTGATCCTGAGTTACTGTGTAAGGAGCCAGACGCAACCAGCAACCAAACGGACCCTGCGAAACCTGCGGAGCCCAGTCCAATTCGAGGCAAATTTGACGCCACCATGCTGTGCCACACCTACCTTTTCCCGGAAGTGCGGCTGGACTGCAGTAACCGAGGTGAGCTCATGATCACTGGAGATTTTCCCGAATCAGATCGATTCGCTCCAACTTACCTCAACGCACAATCTCATCACACACGTTTATTATATAACTTGCAGGCTTTGGAAAGTACCTGTGGCTTGTCAGAGAGCACGTATGTTCATGATGAAATACCACCGAGGGCATGGCTGGAATGACTAAACTTTCATTTCTCAAACATATTTTATGGCGGCGTGGTGTAGGAGGAGCGAAACATACACACATCTGGTTGCCCATGTGTTTTCATTCAGTGCTCTGTCCTTCATTTCCTTGACCTCTGATTAATGTCACATTACAGTTACTTGTCACACTATAAAATTGAAGGAAGCAACGCAGCTGGCTGCAAACATTATTATGTTGTTGTTTTTTTACTGAGAGTAAATCAAGTGATTTGTTAAATAATGTGTCAAATACTGGGCCAGACTTTTAGATTCGAATTCAAGTGAAGAACAGTTTATCCTTGAGTCGTTTATTTTGCAAAAAATTCATTGTTCAAGAGGAAATATCTTTCCCTTTCAAAGCAGAGCACATGGAGCACGATGCAAACATATCTTGGCAGATGTAAATGATTTGATATATTTTGGTAACCACCTGCATGAATGTTTTCCTTTTCATCTCCAGGTTTAACCGAGGTGCCCACGGGCATTCCGGAGGACGCCGTGCATATCGATCTTTCTCATAATGAAATCAGACATCTCAAAGCCAAAGCGTTTCACGGAGCGAGAGGTCTCAGGTCGCTTAACCTCAGTAATAACCGCATGGAACATCTTGACACAGGTAAATTGATAAAGTCAAATTTGATGAGCGCAACATTGTTTTAATTTCTCAACAGTACTTGGAATTTTGAGAATGGCAAAGTACATGTATGCGGTATGTTATTGTTATTGAGATGGAGCATGTGGTGAGTGATAAGGTCAAGAACGGTTATACAACCGCTGCCGACTTCTGTTTGCCCATTTGTCTTTTTCAGAGACGTTCTGTCATGTTTGTGTATACTATATTAGCGTTATTCATGGCGGAGATAGCCGGGATATAGTGGGATGCATTACATAATGACTTTGCAGGAAGTGTTTCAGAAACCTCTGAAAAACATCTGTCAGAGTTCTATTGTATCGCTTGCTTTTTTCTTGCTTTATCTGGCTAATTTTAATTGTATATTTAGTTTCATTATTGTATAATGTATATAGATCTTTCCTTTCCGTTACCCAGGTTCCCTGTCTGGCCTCTTGCATCTTCACGAGCTGGACCTGTCTGAAAACGGTCTGCATTTTGTTCAACACGGGGTTCTTGAGGACCTCTACTTCTTATCAAAGCTCAAACTAAGTGGAAACCCATGGATGTGTGATTACAAGTGGGTTCTTCTGCTTTAAAATAAATTTTTACCACCTTTTCATGCAAATATATGACAAAAAAACCAACTGATTCTGCCTTTTTTTTTTGTTCAGCATCCATTACATGGTGTACTGGATCCGCCTGCATCCTGGGGTGAGGCACTCGGGCCTGCAGTGTCACTCTCCCCTTGAACATGCTGGGGACAGTGTGGAGGAGTATGTACGCTCGTACTTCAGAGGGTGTCCAAAGGACCGACAGCACAACCAAGTGAATCAGGACCAAACGGACCCTGAGCTTTGGAACACGGCGCTGGAACTACAGGGGGAGCTGGAGGAGGAGCTGGAGCCGAGCCACTTAAGAAAGCCAAAGAAATACGAGATCATCAGGCTTTCCTGATTTAAATAAACATATAATCTATGATTTGTTTTTTCTCATCCAAAATCAATGTTTACAACATTTCTCTAATTTAACGTATTTTTGCATTGATCAACAGAACACATGAGAGAAAAGTGGCTTTTTCTTTTTTTTTTTGCAATAAAAAGTTTAAAAAGAAAAAAAATCATCAAAACTCACTGATACAGCTCAGGCTGCGCCACTCTAGAGACTTGCAGCCTCGAAGGTTGAGATGGGTGACGAAAATGTGGTAATTGTGCAGAATGTCCTTCATTGCACTGTCTGCTATCCAGTCTTTCCCCACAGAAAAGTTTATCTGAAAAGGACAGAAATTGGTGCACATATTTTTCTGTGGTGTTAAAGTGCAACGTCTAGAATGCAATAAACACGGGGCACAGTTACTCAGTACTCACTTGACTCCACAGTGTGTTTGACTGGATGATCGTTTTCCATGAGCAACAAACCTCTGCACAGTTCAGCAAGTCTTGTAATTCTAAATACTGGAAGATCTGGGGGAAAATAAATAAATCAAAAGGGTGAGGATTTTTTTTTTTGGGTGAGGGGTGTGTTGCCATGACACTCTTCAGATCTAAAGTTTATCTGGAAACAGAGTATATGGTCACAAATATTGATTCTAATTGTATTCAGACAATGTAGGAACCTGTGATATCGGGGGGGGGGGGGGGGGGGGGTTAGGTGGTGTTTATAGAAAAGTAAATGCATTATTTGAAATTCTCAATAAATTCTTTGTAAAGTCAAATGCACAACAAGTGCGCAAAGAGAAAGTGAAGTCATTTCAAGAGTGAACGTTTGACTGATATAACTTCTCACTAAAGTTCCAGGTGTATAAAATGTTTTTTTTTTGCTGATGTTGCTTCTGTCCCTCAGACTGAGTTCAGTTCCAAACTTAACACTTTGCGAGGCGACATAACGTGAACAACCCGCTCCTGTTTTTCTCCAAACATAGTTCCTATTTACGAGGAGAGGTGTCAGGCTTAAACACCAGCGCAAATATTGCCAAAACTGCACTAACTTTGAGGGGAAAATGTGAATCGAAAAAAAAATAAATAATAATACACAACTTGGAGAATGTAAGATTGTTGCAAGTAGTCCTAGTTGTGTACTCGAGGCCTGGTTCACACAGAAACAAAAATAAGCAAAGAATACCATAGAATATATTCCAGAGTAATGTAAAAAAAAAAAAAAAAGACAGAAAAGTAATACAAATAGGCACAATAGAAACGGTACATACAGTGTTTACAATAGTAAACAAATAAATAAGCGAATAAATAGGCCTGATGTTAGTGCAAGTTGTGAGGGCTGCAGAGCTATGGAGGATGTATACTGAAGCAAAATGAGCTGCAACTGACTGTATTCAGCGACCTTAAAAGAAACGGAACATATGTTTACAGTGGACTCCGCTTTCAGTGTTATGTAACAGATGTGATCTCACCACTGAGTACTTGCAGAACGGGGGAGCTGCAGTTTCAAAACCAAAGTAAACAACTTCCTCCGTGGAGACTGATCACGTTCTTGTACTATTTGTTATTAAAAGAAAAAAGAAAGAAAGAAAGAAAGAAAGAGAAAAAATGAAATGTGATTGGTCTGTCCTGTGAGGGAACCCACCTTCAGTGAGAGGCTGTTTGGAAGCAGTGAAACCCCGTCACATCTTTCTCCATCCCAGTGTGTGTTGCTGTTTTCATTAAAACTCATTTGCAAACCCCTGCAGGAATCACATAAACACACAAACAGAAGCGGAGGGCTGATCCCTGTTGTGTTCTTATCCTTGTTTGAATTCCAGGAAAAGTGTTTGTTTTTTTGTGGTTTTGTTTACATTCAGAGTAACAACAGTGCATTCACACGAGGAGGTTGTGCAAACCGGAAAGTATCCAATAAATTTCACGGACCTCAGGAACATCTGTCATGGAGTTTCTCTGAGGATGTTTATCTGCTTGGAAAGATAGTGTGATATTGGCATATTTTTTTTGTTGATATTTTCAATAAAACTACAAATAAATTCTCACCTTGAAGTACTCTTTGAGTTTTTTTTTAAGATTACACCATCCATCAATAAAGTGTTTAAGACGAGCCGCATTTATTAAGGGCTCAAGGAATTTAATTTGTTTTTCATTTTGTAAGTATTTGTAAGTATGAAGTTCTCCAACTTCTTTTTTTGGGGGGGAGAAAATATTTTAGTCAGGTTCCAATAACACCACACAATTGGGCTGCTTCCCAGAGCAGAGTTTAGTGCCTGAGTTAAAGGTGCACAGGGATAAAATGAGTCACATGAGTGGGTGTATACAGCCGGGAATACGTGGTTGTAATAAGACTCAGTTTGGACACGTTTTATAACCCCGGTGAATGTTTGCTCTGTTCATATACATGAAAGAGCGACAGCTTGCAAAAAAAAACTACACGTCCAAAATAATGAAGCAAACGGTTCCTGCTATCGTATTTTTCACTCAAAAGCATTTAAATGGTCACCTACCAGCCTTTGCCCTCTTGCGTAATTTTACCCAGTCCTGCCATTTGGTGAATGCCACCAGCTGGTATTTCCTCTGAAAGCGTTTCATGTCCATCTCCAACGCCGGCCTGGTGGCATGGCTCTCGCTCTGAACGATGAACGTTTTCCATTTCCTGTCTCTTGAACGGCAAACACAAGCTCATCATTAATTCAGTGAGCACAGGTCGGCTCTTAGGTGCTATCATTTACTCATCATGACAGGAACAAAATATTGACGGATTAATTTGAGTTAATATAATGATGCTCTAAGATGAAGATGCTTGAAAAAAAAAAAGACAAGAGAATGACAGATGGGTGAAATATCATCTGGGGAGATAACAGATGGGTACACTGGACAGGTGAAAGGTGATATATGAAAGAGAATATCCTCGCCCACTTGTTAACAACCATCCAGAGAAAGTGCTGAGGCGTGTTTAGGATTACAGCCGAGTCACTCTGCGTGGCTTTATGTGTGTTTGTGTTTTCCGAAGCTGTGCATGGAAAAGCTTACACGACTGGGTTTAGCATAATGCTACAAACAAGCCAGGAGTTTCTGTAACCACATGAGAACTCTGAATGAACGAGTGCTCCACCCCCCGCTTGTCTCGTTGGTCTGATTCTCCAAAGACACAGGCTGCCTTCAATCAACTAATTACAAACACAGTGAACTGATTCTGGGGCTTCAGTGGGCTTGTATTTTCTCCCGGTTGTCACATTGTGTAAATAAAGAAAGGACGTAGTATGAGCGATCACTGTCTGGGCTGGTGGTTCTAATAAGCCGTCTGCTGCTGTCCCTGATTCCAGCGGATTCTGTGGTTGAACCTCACTGTCATGGCGTCTCCATTTGGGTAAATACAAGTCCAGCTCTTTGTTTCTTTCTAAATGGTTAAATCTAAACTGTTTTCTTCCCAACTTTGTTCAGAGGTAGAGAAGAACATGGTGAAGTTTTGAATTGTGACGTTTGCATGTATAAATGTTTGAAAGGCCTTGACCCCCACTTATGTCTGACTTGTTGCTGTCCTCCACTACCGCTTGTTTAAGTTGTTGAACCAATGTGTATGTGACGCTCAGATTTAGACACTTGCTTTTCTAGAAGCGAACTGGACACAGGCTAGCTTCCAAGTTCAGATCCTATACATGCCTTAAATGCTTGAATATAAACCTAATGTAACCCTTAATCTTATCAATTGCTTTAAGTTATTTAGTCCTTGTTTCTACATTTGTTTTGTAACCTGCTCTTATAAATTGAAGTTGTCTTAAGTGTGCTTCAAAAAATAACTGACAGGACTTTTTTTTTTTCCTTCAATATTCCAGGGTCTCTTGGTTTTGTGCTCTGTTCTACAGCTGCATTTGTTTTCTTCCTCAAAATGGTGAGTAGTTCAGTGTTCTAAAATGATGCAAGCAAAATATGATATTAATGTCATGTTTAAATCCTGATAGGTTACAATACTGCACATGCCATTGACCTCTATGAGGGCCCAGGAACTTCTCACCAGCATCATTCTGAATTACCTTGGAACACAAACTATGCCAACAAACGCCAAGCAAGGAGACGGCAAAAGTTTGTCCCCCTTCAGAGAGAACCCATCCATTATAGAAACCAAGATGAAGAGGACGCCTTCAGTAATGCAGGAGAAGATGTGGTGCAAAGGCAGGCAGACCCCAGACAGTTTTCAGAGGGCCCATCCTCTCCTGAACAGAAGCATGAACATTCAAATGGGCACTACCATCCCTTTGGCCAGTTGTTGAAACAACACACACCAGATCTTTGGAAAGGTGTCAGTTTCCCAACAATGAATCATTTTAAGCGATTTATTGGATCTTTGAAGGTCTCCTTCTTAACACCGGGAAGTGATGTTGGCAGACATTTTCAAACTGCACGGGAAACTATGAGAAATGTTGATGAAGAGTCTATGGGCTACAGGTCTAATTTTGCACGAGAAAGTACTCCCCATGATGGCGACAGTCCAGCGGAAGTTGGGAACTACAACATGCCAAAGGAAGAGCTTTCTGTCCCAAATCCTGCTGGCTCCACTGCAAGTCTCACTTCTCTGCGTGGATATGACAACCCAGCATCTATTCCGGGCTCTGCTCCCTACCCACACCATTCTGCAGCCACAGGATATTTTGATGGTGGCCATCAAAGGGAAAAGGATGACCTTTTCCAACGAGCTTCTGAAAACCCCTTTGGTCGGTCAACGGGTAACGGGCAGCTGAGAGAAACACACTTTCCCTCTCGCTCATCCTCTGGAAAGGACTCTTTCCAAAGAGGCCACGTGGCTGCATCCTCCAACAACCCTTCACACAGCCAGTCTCAGGATTTCAACTACTACTTGAGTAATGTACCCAAAAGAAATCCTTCAGATGCAAAATATACCCCAATAGATTCGACATTAGATGATCAAATGATGCCAGTTGGCTATAATCTCAGGGAAAACTTCCACAGAGGGACTCAAAGTAATGATGGCCCACAACAAAGGCCACCACCTTTGAATAATCTGGTTAAAAGTTTATATGCACCAAGTAATCGGCTCTACACTCCCAAAGAATTGCATAAACAAAGGAGACCACCACCCATGGCAGGTAGGTCGTATCAACCCACAATAGGCACAGAATTAAAGGATTCAAGTTCTACTCCCACCATCTACCAGCCTCTAAATGATGAACGTGGACCTCAACAGCAGCCCAGCAGATCTAACTTTCTCAGGAGGCCCCCCAGCTCTTTTCGTGGCTCAAGCAGACCGAATAGCTATTCTAGATATCAGAAAGTCAATCCCAGTCACACTGTCTTGGCTGCTCAGGATAAAATTGAGACCTCAGACCCTTTCATTCAGAATTGGGCCTCTGTTATGGAGACACAAAATGACAACACAATTACCAGACCTAAAGGGATGCCCTCGTATGGCACGAGAAAACCAAAACACCAATTTTCTGTGCCACAGAGACGGAGTGTTGTCCAAAATGATGGATATAAGAGGGCAAAAAGATTTGGCCTTCAGCAGCAGACTTTCATCGAACCACCCAAGGTAAAGACAATTCCAATCAGTTTGAAAAGACAAACCAGAAATCCAGTCCACTGGCCTTCTGAGCTGCAGTCTGCGCTTGACGGCTGTGTCTATTGGGCAAATGAAGACAAAAGAAATGGCCGTGGTCCTAAAACATCAATATCATCCATGAACGCATTGGTGAAGTCAAGAAACCGCTCGGGAAGAGCCACGACACGGCGATCAAAAGTCTGCTATACACCTCATCAGCAGGCTCAGAAGCAAGGTTCTATAGACCAGTTGAATCTTGCTCTGCGACGACAACCTTTTAATAAAGAAGCCTACTGAAATACAAAGACCACAAGAATCAGCCTTTCAACTAAGATCAAAAGGTAAAGGATTACTTTCCATTGTTTTCCTTCTGAACGTTAGTTTTCTTCTCATTTGATAGTGTAAGTGATTCTGATTTATATCAGTCGGTTATTAAAAAAAAAAAAAAATCCTTATTACTTGTAAATGTTGAAGTCATAACCCTTGTCTTGTTTCCTTTTTACTTGTAGGTTACTGGGCCAACAGTGAATCCGTGGAAATGAGAGTAAGTATATTTTCATTGCTTTATTCAAACACTAAAAACCATGGAAAATTTACCCCCCCCCCCCTTTTTTTTTTTTTTTTTTAGGGAAACCTTCCAGCACCAGATTAACTGTGTGGTCCAGTCACCTGCTATCAAAAGTAAAGGACTGAAATAATTCCAGGATTTCACTTGTTTTGATTTGTCACGAGATCATGAAATCAACAGTATTTCTATCTTTATGAACATTCTTGTTCACTAAACATAAAAAACACTCAAAAACCATCGTTTGGCATGGGATAGAAACAAAGTCGTGTCCGAGATTGAATTTGAATCGTGTTGAGCTTGATCACAATACCTACCTGGAGCTACATCTTGTTAAAGTTGTTGACCACCTCAAAAAGACTACATTTTCTCAAATCCTGTGTCTCGGAGGTTTTTGCTGCATGTGAGATTAGATGTAGGACAAAGTTAAAAACTACATGCCATTCAGTAGTCCACATGATCTTCAATGAGCTGAGGTTTTACTAGAAAGAAAAGTGAGCCACCATGTGTTCACCTCCAGAAAAGCCACAAGTGTAAAGACTGATTGTAAGATCAAGCGGTTTTCAGATCCGTCTTTCCGTCATTGGGACATGACGGACAGCCAACTGTGTAGATACCATTTCAAGTTCTTGTTCATTTTAACTGACTGTGCATTAACGGGACGTCACCTGTAACTTCACAAACATACAATGGAACAACTTGCCATGCATGTTTATGGCAGACAGTAAAACGTGTCGCACTTTTTTTTTTTAATTTTTTTAGAACAAGCTATGTTGGCAAAATCCATATTTTGTTTCTGACACGTCTAAAAACAGAATGGATATTCCCACAGTGAGTAGATAATCCCTCATTGGCTCCTCATTTGGAAATGTATTGTTGCTAGGTAACATGTCGAATTTGGCCTACGTTAAATGTTGGCCAACCAATATCGCTGTGATCTTTAAGCATAGCCTACAGAATCTTTTATGTAGTTTTGTACACCAAGAAAAGGTTTTATATTCATGCAAGTGCTCTTCCTGTAACTTTTATTGGAAAAAAGTACAATGATATTGGATCAGATTTCTGGTCACGAGAAGCCCATATACTCGCACTCTGGGAAAGTTTTTATTGGCCATCGCAAAACTGGCCCGAGAAAAAAGGCAGGGAAGTGTTGACAACTGTGGCTTATCATCAAACTTCTCCAGTTTTTAAACTGTTGCAATGTGCTCGGAAGGGCTTTGCTTGTAGTCTGTACGGGTTTTAAATGGTTCTGGCTCGCTAATGAACCCGGCTGGTGAGCTCGCGCGTCTTTGCTTCGAGTGTTTCGGGGGAAGCTTAAACGCTTAGCTTAGCTTAGCTGCAGCCAGCATGGAGGATGGCAGCAGACTCGGTAACATGAAGACTTTGCTCGGCATCGTCGCCGGAGCCGGAGCCTCCTACGGTATATACAAACTGATCAGCGGGGGGACTCTCAAGAGAAACAAGAAGAGCGTGACGAGCGAAAGCCCGGCGAGTGGGAAGAGCGGTCAGCAGGGCGAGGCGAGGCTCCAGCCCGGCAGCCTGCTGGCTCGAGTGTCCGGACTGGACGTGGTGTGTCCCCGGCCGGTGGACGTTACATCAGGTAAGACGCACACTGAGGTAAACTAGATGTTCTCAACCTATATAAATAAAAACAAAACGGTTGGGGACAACAAAGATAATTGAATATATGCCCGTTTCTGCTTTATGTATGAGGACTCGAGTGTTTTGATTTTCCGTTGCACAGTAAATGGATGCTTGTCATTGTTTAAAAGCTTATTGAACAGACAAGAGCCCCATGTGTTATTTATAATGGAGCCACGACGATCTATCCATTAGTGAAGCAACCTCCGGTTTGAACAGTCATCCGTTCTGCTCTGCCGGCCTAATATGTCCTCTCCATCATTATGAACACTTTGTTTGGACCTACTTCAATATCATGGATTGTTAGTGTAGGAATTTGAGGTCAGACACTAACGTCCGAGGAGGCCTGGCTTGCATTGGCCCTTCCACTTCATACCACAGGTGTTGAGGTCAGGGCCTTGTGTGGGCAAGTCTGGCACCGCCACACCAAACCCATAAAACCAAACATTTATGGCCCATAACTTTGTCTCTTATGCATGTTGCCACAACGTTGGGGTGCATACCACTGTCTTAAATGTTCTGTATGTGCTGGATTTTGGATGTCTGATTGAAATGCACAAATCCACTACGTACCTTATGTCACCAAATGTGTTTTGTCCATTTATTGTTGTTTAAGTACTTAAGTCGGGATGGTTATCTCCTAACCGTTAGTCTTTTTAGTTGCAACAGCAGTCAATTAACCTGTAATTGTTGATCGTTGTTGATCATTCCTGGTGCTGTGGATCAGATATTTCTATGTGCTCCATCAGGTGACATCATGCATCAATCGCCCAACAATCTGGAGCCACAGCACCTGAAAATGCTGCTCTCGTGTCTGCAGAACAACAATAATCCGAGTGACAGGTGTCGGATTCTCCTCACGATTGGAAATGCTGCTGCTTTCACTGTGAACCAGGTACAGTAACGGACACCGCTAACCCTAAAGCCGTTCAGCCAAGAATTGGAAGGCTTTTTAACGCAAAGATTACATCGGTGAAAGTGAGCCGCAGTCTTCAGTGGTGTGGAAGTTCACTGTAAGATGTGTCGGCTTATCTTTCTTTGTATTTCCTGCTTCATTCATTTCACAGAATCTAATACGGGAATTTGAGGGGATTCATATCGTAGCGGGTTTCCTCTCCGACCCAGCCGCGGAGGTCAGGGTGCACACTTTGAACGCTTTAAACAATCTGTCTATGAACATCCCCAATCAGGAACAAGTTAAGGTATATTCCTTATTCTACACACTTTTTCCCCCCTTAATTTTCTATCTGTATTTTTAGAAAAGATGTCGCTGAACGTATCTTTCCTTTCACAGGTTTATGTGCCACAAGTGCTGGAACTGATTGAAATGTCACTAGTGAATTCTGAACTTCAGCTCAGTGCTCTGAGGCTGCTGACGAACCTTTCAGTCACCGACGCCCACCAGCACTTACTGAAGGAATCCATCACGCTGCTGATGTCTCTCCTGGTTGTGAGCAATGAAGCGTTGCAGGTTTGTGCGAAAGGTTTTTAAGTTCTTGATCAACTGGGAATTGGCGAATTGGCAGGCGGGTACTTTAACCGAAACGAGGATCTGAGATCTTGTATTTGTTTCAGGTTCAGACTCTGAAAGTACTGGTGAATCTGTCGTCCAATCCAGACATGATGGACGACATCGTTCAAGCTCAGGTGAGATGTAAAAAAAAAAAAAAAAAAGATTCTGCTTTTATCTTGTTAATGAAACGACCCTGTCACAAATCTTCTTTCTCATCCTTTTCGCTTTTGTTTTTTAATTTTTCTGGTCTCTCCAGGCACCAGCTTCTGTGGTGCTCCTATTCGACCAAAGAACGGCCCCTGCGGTGCTCCTGCGTCTCCTGACCTTCGCAGGCAACCTGAAGGCCTGGAGGCCTTCGGCCCAGGTGGCGGATGAACTGAGGAGGAAGCAGGATTGTCTCTTCCGGGTCATGTTGGACGAATCTTCCCAGCTCCACAGCAGACTCGTGCAGCTGCTCTCGCACCCCGACGTGGAGATCCAGGCTCACGTTGCTCGTATCTTGACATAGACTTTTCTCATTCGTTCTCTCCCGACACACACAGATTTTGCTTCCTCAGTTTGCCAAAGCCACCAATTTGTAACCTTCCCACTTGTAAATTCTTTTTCACATCTCTGTTTCACCGCCCCTTAATGTCTACAGCCTTCTCCATCAATGTTTTCCACATGTAGCCACACTCCCTCGGTTTCTTCCTCCTTCAGGTAACCGATGATGGGCGGAGTTGACGCAGGGTGAACGTTTTCATTCTGTGGTTGTAAAACAAGCCGCCGCCGCCACCTCCTGCGGAATTCTGCTGCCCACACTTTTTCTTTCTTCAAAGAGCCACAGTGCCCTTTCCTCACGCACTCGACCTAAAAAAAAAAATCTGTTTTCCAGGTGAAATTTGAGTCCAACCGCACTGCCAAAAGTTTTGTAGTGAATGTCGCAGCATGATCCTGTTGCACGGCCTCGTGTGGTTTTGAGAGGGACACTGGTGAGCCAGCAGGTTTACTGCGGAGCCACTTTAGTAGACTGGCAGTGATCCACAGCTCCAGTCCTGACAAATGAATTGGCTTGAGGGATTCTCAAAGTAGTAGTTTGTTTTTGTTTTTTTTAGTAATTCAAACACATTCAATGTTTTCCAATTTCAGAAGCGGTAATTCAGCATGGGTTTGACCTCTGGGTTTAGGAAAAGTATTGAGGCTGCTTGATTAGGATGCCATCTGATAATCCTGACTTTGAAGGAGCCCTGAAGCGACTGTGCAGTGTCGCTGATCCAGGATGTCCTTGCGTTATTTGTCTTGATGCCTGAACCCCCCCCCCTCCCCTCCCGGGGGAGGAGCTGGAGGAAGTTACACGGGAAAAAGGATGTCTGGATGGCTGTGATCATGATGCCAATATGCAGCTTGAAAAATCTTTTCAAAGCGGCATACGAGCACCAGTATTGATTACTGTATCAATGTTTATTTAAAAAAAAAAAATTGTTATTTAAATGAAGTGGCCACTGAATGTGAGATATAAGCCTTGCTGCCATATGAAGCTATGCACTATAATAAGGTCCTTATCCACTCTTCATCTTCTGCAGGACTGGAGTTGTGGACAAGGGAGGGACGGGTGTACATGCATGACAAATGTGACTTGGTTGATGCAAGAATTTTAAGGCATGTACCAGTTTAGTTGTAAATGCTGCACTTATTTTTTTTTAATGTTCAGACACTGACTTTGTTAAATCCAAATCTGAATCTCAGGCTATTCTAGTTTACCAGAATATGTACAGCAGGAGACTGATTTCCTTGTGACTTAGATTATCATATTTATTTAATGTTTAGTAAGCGTTTTGCCTATAAAATGAGTGTTGTCTTTTTGGATGGTTTAAACTTTAATAAATACCCAATATGATATGTGACTTCTGTTGTTGCCCTTGTTTTTTTCTGTAATGGGGAAAATGTAGAGTGCGTGTAACCAGTCACCCAAGGAAACATCTGAAAATTCACCAGTACCAGTTCATTCTCAAGGTACTCCTTAGACCTGCAGTGCAGGTCAGTCTAAATGACTGTGGTTTTGTTTTCAAATTTCTCAAACCAAACGCCAAAATACCCATTTAGTAGTTATTTTTACATTTGCCAGACAAAACATGGAGAAATAACAGTTGTAGTGATAAGTTTTATTTACAGAGCTGGAACAAAGATGGATGGTGTGATCCGAGTTTAGCAGGAGTTGGACGATGAAGGTCCTCTTAAAATAGGCCTTTTAACAAATACACCTTTTTTTTTTTAATTTTATTTCCAATGTTTAAAGATAGTGTTTTTCCCCCAAAGTGGCTGCTTGTGTGTAACTATTTTCCAGGTGTGCTTCCATTTATTAGCAGCCCTTGAACTTTGCTTAATGATGCAATTTGATTTATGGTGTTTTTCATGAACATTTTTCAGATATGAGGAAAATGGTGCATTGTTTTCTCGTATTATAGTTCTTTAAAATAAAACTACATAAATATGAGTGATCTGAAGAGAGATGAGTGCTGCTCAACGTAATATTTTTGTTGAGGTCAGAATGTACATCTTCCAATGTACAATTAGTGGTTCAATCTAATAATAGCGTTTCCAGCCTTTGAGGCATGTTGGTTCACTGGCCTCTTCCTTCCCCAACCCCAACAATGACCGATGCATTTCCGTCCTTCTTTTGAATAATTCATGAAGTTGAGTAATTACTACCCAAAATCTATTAACTTGAGCGCTTTACATTCACCAATTCGCTTAAACGTACATGACTCCGTATAATTATTTCCTGTGTGTCTTGATAATCCGTGGATCATTAAATCCAGATTATTTGGACGTGGCGCAGTTGATGCCTTTTTATTAAAAAAACAACAAAAACAACAAAACAAAAACGATGCTGTCGTAACAGTGACGATG
>NC_137660.1:15948888-15953888 GCF_963422515.1 Blennius ocellaris | reverse complement strand
CCCATCTGGGGTTAAAAAAAATGGTTTTAGTGGACGGACCTTTTTTTTTTTTTAGTCAGTGATTTAAGATGTGGAAAGAAGGAAGAAGTTCTCCTCAGCCAGTGAGCGCTGCTGACACAGGCTGTCATTTTAATGGCTTCACACTTTCTTTTATATATCTGCTCTTATCTCCTCATGTAATGTAGTGATGAATGGGGCAGAGGGGTGGGGGGGGTAATTTACTATGAAAATATGACGGATGTCTACCTTCATGGGAGCTCCGTCACTGCTGATGGAGTGTGTCTGTTATAATGGCAGACGCCCACTCGGGGCAATTAAATCTATGAGATGAATATGAAACGGCGAAAAGACTGAAAACATTAATGATTGTTTAGATAAAACTGAAACAATCAAAAAAACAAACATATTAGTCCATGTTGCAAATGAAAATGGTGCATGACAGTGTTTACTTTAGATTTTGTTTCCCCACGATAAACAACTTATTTGGGTTTTTGTGGCTAAACATTGCCTTTTCCTTACATTTGGACTAAATATTTACTGAATGAATGCAAAAATTACGATAATTCACAGTCCCACTGACGATGCAACGGACCAATGACACGGCCTATTGGCCTTCCAGGAACAGGAGCTGAATCCCAGCTGACCATGAGTGAAGGCGAGGTGCACACTGGGCAGGGGGCCAGTGAGGCACATATTTTATATTGTTTAGGGTGTGTGTGTGTGCGTTAATGTGCTAAGCTAAGGAAACTCACTAATTAGAAGCTGCACCAAACTGACTGTTAAGCTTTCACTGACAGTAAAACAAACCTCCCTCTGATTTACAATACAGTAAAAGTCACATGCGGCATTTCCATGGATTTTGTGCCTGAGGTGGGAACTTGTGTCAGGAAGGAGGTTTTTAGTTTTTTTTTAAAATCGGGGTCAGCTGGTGAAATCCGGGCTGACATAATCAATGACAACAACAACAACGCACAAGCCAATGTCTTCACGCGTCTTCATCTACGAGGCTAAAGCGGGTGTCATGGCAACTCTCCGCTAACAAGTGTCCTTCTGCCTCTCGGGCACCGGCACCGATTTGAACGTTGTTTTTTAACCACCAACCCCCCCCCCCCCCCCCCCCTCCACTTCTTCTCATCACCGTGATCCTTTGAGAGTCTCCCGCTTACCAGTCTGACTCATTTTAGCTCATGGCGGCGGTCCTCGCTCACTCTGCTTCCTGCGTCTCGGCTGGTTGTCGTAGGCAGGTGAGGGGGACATTCCTGAGTGCGTCAGAGCCGGCAGCTGAAAGGAGACTGGTGACTCGCCTGCTTGAGGTTCATTTAGAGGATGTTCGAGTCACTTTCATAGAAATAGGAATTGAAAAATCTACGTCAAAGCGGCCTCCTCGATTGCTGTTCATTCAGCACTTTCTGAGCTGGTTCCACTGCCACCGCATGCATACCTGCACCTTGGCTGCAGAAATTCTGAAGTCAATGTACAGCAGACATGTTTGCTCGCTCTGCAAAGTCGGAGCTTTAAAAAGCTTCCTGCTGCAGCGTGTCGGTGGAGAGGGGTGTTGTAGCGCGTTTTCGCTCTATCTTTATGGTAATGGGATGAGTTACATAACCCTTGGAAGGGCCCCCCCCCCCCCCTTTCCTTCTTCGCTGCAGGATTGTCCATGCACTTGTGGACTTTTTAGTTGCTTTTCTTTTACTCGGTCTCAGACAAAGTTGTGCCGATAAGAGAAACGATCTTTGCGTGTGACGCTTTTGTCCTTTCTGTCTCCTTCTGAATCCTGAGTGCGACGCACGTCAAGGTCAAAAGTCACTCTGCACTCAAGACACACCTGCTAACTCAGTTTATCTGTGTGACCTTCAGGCGAGAGCTTCGAGCAGAGTCCTATCCAACGGTCCTTCAAGTCAAAGGTTTTGGTGCACTACCCTGAAAACACAGACAGGAATCCCTTCAACAAAGATGCTGTCAACATGGTGAGGTGTCTTTATTATTTGAGCTTTCATTAAACTCTCGGCTTCACCGTTGGTTATTTTCTGTCAAAACTAGACAACATGTGCGTGTTAATAAGGCAGATATCTGTTTCTCTTTCAGCTAATGAAAGTATACGTTTAAAAAAAAAAATGAATGCAAGTGGAAAATATGTAGCAGGGGGTGCTCTACTTGTTTTTTTTCTCCCCATACGCAAAAACTTTTGCCTAAATATTCACGGTATGCTCACCGTTCATGAGTGGAAAAGCAGGTCAGCGTCACCCTCAGAGAATTGTTGACGGTCAGGTGGAATTGAATTAATGTTACGTCACCGTCCAGCCTTTTTATCTTCCTATGAAAATGGTTGTAAACAAGCATCCCAGAGGACAACATGTCATAGAATGGTTTAGGTGCCAGAGTTTCTCATACATCTATTGGAAAATAAACATGTGTTTGACATCTTTTAGTGTTATTTCTTTCGTTTTGCTTCTTGAATCTTGTTATTTGAGGAAAAATATATTAGGATAAATTTTTTTTTTCATTTATAAAGAAATATACATGGAAATATACAGATACAGCTTTATATGAGCGCATCTAAACTATTTCTTTTGCCTTAATTTTCAAAAACTACATACAGTTAAACAAAAGGGGTTTGTAAATCGGAGATAGACATTTAATCCAGATTAAACCTTTCGAGGGTCCTTGCACCAGTTTCCTGTTTTACTACTTTTTCCTGCAAACCACATAATTTTTTTTCTTTTGTCATGTTTCTTCCATATTATAATTCCTCAATGTGTTTTTTTTGTCAAAAAATAACTGAACTGCCAAAAAACCTTTCAGTTTACGGCAGAATCGTGGGGTACGATTGAGATCAAATCCCCAGTTTTCCCATGTCATTCTAAACCCTCTTGTGTTTTCTTGGTTTTTCTTCCCTCGACTCTTTCTTCAAGCTCTGCATGCCCAAAGGTCTGTCGTTCCGCACCCAAGCGGACAGACGCGACCCCCGGTTCCACTCCTTCACCACTGCGTTTGACGACGGCACGCGCTCCTACGGCTTCGTTCACACCTTCTACGAGGAGGTGACCAGCCCCCAGATCATCACCGCCATGCAGACGCTCCTCCAGATGTACCACGTGGAGCACCACTCCTCCTCGTCCACCTCCTCTCCCTCCCCCTCTGCGTCGTCCTCCTCCTCCTCCTCCTCCGCCTCCTCGCCCTCCACCTCCAGCATGGACTCGCTCGTGAGCAGCTTGGACGAGTCGGACGCTGAGTCGCTCGCCGGAGCGTCAGGTTGCGTGGGTTGCGTGGGCTCCTTCGACCCGACACGCGACACCCTGTACGTGTCCAAAGCCCTCTGCCTCATCACGCCTCTTCCTTTCCTGCAAGCCTCACGGCAATTTCTGGCGCAGTTGCACCAGGCCGTGACGTCTCAGACCGCCCCGCCGCTACCCCTGGAGAGCTACATCCACAACATCCTGTACGAGGTGCCCCTGCCGCCGCCCGGAAGGTCGCTGAGGTTTCACGGGGTGCAGGGGCCCATCATGTGTCAGCGGCCCGGGCCCGGGGAGCTCCCGCTGGGGGAGTATTCTCTCGGGGAAGCTTTTTCCCTGCTGGGGGTGGACAATATGGTGAAACTGCTTACCTGTGCCCTTCTGGAGACTCAAGTCCTGCTGTACTCTCAAGGTCAGCATGAAATTCTTTTTTTTGACTTTTTTCCAGTTTTCCTCGTCCATACAACATTTGCAGCATTCTATTTGGCCATTTCTATTCTATTTTGTCCTATTCTGCATTATTCAGTTGGGTCTTGGAAAGCTGAAATGGATTCCTTCCAACTGTGGGATCTGGAGAGGAAAACACAGACAATCACATTCACACATATCGCAAAATTGGAGTCGACAGTTTAACTTATACACGTTTATCTGAAAGATTCAAGCAGAAGCCTTCCAAGTCCGGATTTGAACCAGGGCCAGTGTACTAATCACCACAACCATTATTAATGTCAATTTTAGAAGTAAAAAGTGTATGAAACAAAGAGTTTTTCAATGAAATATGGCGAGAGGAAGATTGTACATCTGATCACAACAGAATTAAAATTGTAATCAGAAAAAGTTAAACAGAATATATCTATATGTATATGTACACATATTTGTTCTGCTGTTAAAAGAATGTGCATACTGCTGTGATTTTCAACATCTTATACAGCAAAACTCCTGTTAACAAAATGAAACTAGTTTGCATTAAGTGAGCGAATTCAGCTGCAATTTTACTCGTATTCATAAAATGACTGATTTTGTTTGCAGTTATATACTGGAGAGAGTGACTCAATGATATATTGAAGATGGGGCAGCTCAGTAATGACCTGGGCTTGTAAACAAGACTTTTAATTAGGAAATCTATATAAAATCCACATTGACAGATTAATTACAATACCGCTGCAATTACTTGACATTGCCTTCCCCCTGTTCTTTGAGGTGATTGATTCATGTTGATGTCGCTTTTTTTTTTTTTTTTTTTTGTCTTTGTCTCCAGACTACCAGCGTCTGATGACAGTGGCAGAGGGCATCACCACTCTGCTGTTCCCGTTTCAGTGGCAGCACATCTATCTGCCCATCGTCTCCACGCCGCTACATCACCTCCTGGACGCCCCGGTGCCGTTCCTAATGGGGATCCAACGCCGAGACGGGGCTCAGAGGTCCTCCCTTCACCTCCCGCAAGAGGTACGGCTCTGAGCTGACGCACTTCGTGCTTCCGGAGCTTTCTGCCCGACAGAGTTGCATGTTTCTTGACATTCCAACTGACGCGCTGCCGTGCAATTTGCCCCCCGGCCTCCGGCCCGTCGATCTAGGACAATGCATTTCCTCCAAGCTGCGCCCCCCCCCCCCCTCCTTCTCAAATCCAATTCTGCAGCCGCGATCATGTTACGCTGCATGAATATCTCGCTAAAGCCTCTTTGAAGTCGCCGTGCCCCAGAAAAGAAGCAGCACTAAGACTGCTCCAGGGGGGTGAAGGCAAAACAAAAACCACACAGTGCTTTGAAG